>NC_060120.1:728372375-728672375 GCF_021461395.2 Schistocerca americana | reverse complement strand
TGCCCGTCGACCTGGGACCGGACCGCAGCGACGCACGGATGCACGCCAAGACCGTAGGATCCTACGCAGTGCCGTAGGGGACCGCACCGCCACTTCCCAGCATATTAGGGACACTGTTGCTCCTGGGGTATCGGCGAGGACCATTCGCAACCGTCTCCATGAAGCTGGGCTACGGTCCCGCACACCGTTAGGCCGTCTTCCGCTCACGCCCCAACATCGTGCAGCCCGCCTCCAGTGGTGTCGCGACAGGCGTGAATGGAGGGACGAATGGAGACGTGTCGTCTTCAGCGATGAGAGTCGCTTCTGCCTTGGTGCCAATGATTGTCGTATGCGTGTTTGGCGCCGTGCAGGTGAGCGCCACAATCAGGACTGCATACGACCGAGGCACACAGGGCCAACACCCGGCATCATGGTGTGGGGAGCGATCTCCTACACTGGCCGTACACCACTGGTGATCGTCGAGGGGACACTGAATAGTGCACGGTACATCCAAACCGTCATCGAACCCATCGTTCTAACATTCCTAGACCGGCAAGGGAACTTGCTGTTCCAACAGGACAATGCACGTCCGCATGTATCCCGTGCCACCCAACGTGCTCTAGAAGGTGTAAGTCAACTACCCTGGCCAGCAAGATCTCCGGATCTGTCCCCCATTGAGCATGTTTGGGACTGGATGAAGCGTCGTCTCGCGTGTTCTGCACGTCCAGCACGAACGCTGGTCCAACTGAGGCGCCAGGTGGAAATGGCATGGCAAGCCGTTCCACAGGACTACATCCAGCATGTCTACGATCGTCTCCATGGGAGAATAGCAGCCTGCATTGCTGCGAAAGGTGGATATACACTGTACTAGTGCCGACATTGTGCATGCTCTGTTGCCTGTGTCTATGTGCCTGTGGTTCTGTCAGTGTGATCATGTGATGTATCTGACCCCAGGAATGTGTCAATAAAGTTTCCCCTTCCTGGGACAATGGATTCACGGTCTTCTTATTTCAATTTCTAGGAGTGTATATAATGTAATATATACTTGTTTAGTTGCGGTTTATGTAGTGTAACTTCCATGCTTTACATTTCGTTTCTTATAAGTCTTTTAAAAGAATCCAGACGTTCATTCTAACCACCATATCATTATTATTCATCACAATAAGTGAATACTTCAACACATAATGAGATAATTTCCGTTTTCCGAGTGTGTGTATGTACCAATAAGAATATTCTGTTACATTTTGTATTGCTGCCTTTGTCTGCGTAGCGGGGATATGAATTTGAGGTGATTAGTCCCTAAGGGATCTTGGTGTATTGGAATATCGGCCTTGTTCTTGATCTTCTTGAGCTATTTAACTTCCTGAAAGAATCTTCTAACATCCAGATGTTCTATGGGAACCAAAGATGTAAACTATGGGTAATGTGTCCGCCTAAGAAGGAATTCCTTGAGCGAGAGGTCGCTAAACGCCAATGATGCTTACGACATTCGACAACCCACATATTGCATATCAGTGGCTGCTAACGGCAACAGGGGCCGGAACTGTAAGTATCCAATGGAGTGCATAGCATGAGGCTACGGACGGGAGTTGAACTGCATAATCGACGATGCGCGATACAATTTACAGGATCTGCATGATAGTGATATACTACGTTATGCACATGAAACTACGCGTGACGTAGATTACGGTGATTTCAAGAGAAGCAGTGGGTGGTTGTATAACTCCAGACAGTGCTACAGAATTGGAAGACGTAAAGTAACGAAATTTCATACAAAGCGTCAACTTGACGATGCACAAGAAACTGCGGAATCTGTCCGAAAATTTGTAGAGGAGATAAACTTATCCCATCGTTCCGTAAGGAATTTGCTTTCAACTCTCACCAACCGGGGTTTGAAGAGGAAATGCATATGAAAGGCGCCGTGGAAATTAGAAGTAGCAAGAGAGCTGTATCTAGATCAGCTAGCGCATTCGTAAATAATTACGACGACTATTAAACTGGATGGTAAATTCCCTGAAAAGTTGTTTATTGTGCTACAAGAAGTTTTGAAGTGTTCTGAACTCTACGATTCTTTCTCGTGTACGTGAATATTTACGTCACAGCAAGCAAGAGTGGGAAAGTAGGTGTAAGAGAACTATAACTATGGTATGAACACTGCTTTTGGCCGATAGCAGGTCAAAATACCTTGCTTTTGCTTGATTACTGGTCTGCGTATAAAAATCATACTTCTTTAGAGCAAACCATCCCTCCTGAAAGTGTTTAACGTTGTAGGTCATACCATCTGGAACCCAATGGGCAAATTCAGCCTCTGGATGTCTGTTTTTTTCCGTGCCTATAAAACACATTATCGGACTATCTACAAGTACACCTTAAAGGATAGCCATTTCCCGATAAGCTCCACGACAAACTGCTTCGCATTCGGTTGCACGCCATCACACTCCATCCAGTCATCATCCCCGTTGCATCAATAAGATTCAATATACTTTCTTTAAAAGTGGATATCTAGCTAAACGTCCTGCACGGTTTGCAAATCCCTGAGTTCGCCTTGGATCTTGATGGAGCGAAACTTTGTGATCACTGTGGAGCGCCGTTTTTCATTCGGTGTTCACGGTGCAAATTAATAGTTTGGTTTGAACATCTTTTGAATGTCTACGACGTTCATTTTGTGAAATGTAATACATATATCCCACAGAAGGTTGATCTCAGCACCTCCCGGACACTCATTTTCTGTCGCCCTCCTGATGCTCATGGTGAGTCATTAGCAGATTATATTTTTCCTGTCGTAATTGTTAACACGACACTTTCATATGAGGCTTACTAAGGATTGAACTTGCGACCTCAGACTCAAGGGGTTCTTTGTAAGTGCTTTCTTTGATGGGCATCAACTTTAGGTACATGGGCGCTGTTATACCAAACAGGTGTACAATATTCTGCCACGTTACACGCCAATGCTAGAGTCGATGTACAGGGTGGTCCAAAAGTCCGGAAACACCCTCATAAAACTCAAATGGAGTGGCAAACAAGGAAACAGAGTCCCTACACACGAGGAACGGGAAGGGGGAAACTTTATAGGCTATTCCACCAACATGGCGGCCATCTTGAAAGCCGCCATCTTGGATTCAACTCCAAAATTTCAAATGGGAATGTGGTCATGTGACATATCGAACAGATAGAGAATTTCACCTGAAAAACAATGCCGTTGTTATTTTAAACATAACTTTATTCATTCTCGGGTTATAGCCAGTTACATGTGGCAGCGGTAGGAAGCTCGGCAGCATGTGTGTTATGTGCCAAAGAGACATTACGCCGATGTCACACAGTCCCGAGAGACCACCAACGTGGTGGCCACTCGACAGCACCCCTACGACCAATCCACTTTTGAGGGAATTGCACATCCACGTATGCTCGCAAATTGTGCCTATAAGGTGGTGGGGCTCCATCATGCTGGAAGCATTCCGAAAACGTCCCGTCCTCCGTTAACAATGAGGGAAACACTTCTTCATACAGTAACCTCAGATAACCGTTGGCTGTTAACGTACCATCAATAAAAAAAGGTCCAACGACTTTGGTACCCCACACACCACACCAGACCATCACTTTTTGTGAGTCGACCGTTTTGGAAGCATCAATCCAGTGCGGATTTGTGTCGGACCAGTATCTGTGACTCTGCTTGTTCACTTCACCATTGATAAAGCAATTGGCTTCATCACTGAACAGCACCTGATAGGGGAAACGTGGGTGTATCTGCAGCTGCTGTGTCACCCATTCTACGAACTGTACTCGACGGTCTGGGTCATCCTCGTTCAGGTGTTGGAGCAGCTGAATTTTGTACAGGTGCCATTTGTGCTGCGATAAAATTCGCAGTATGGAGGTACGGCTAACCCCACATTCTGGTGACAGGCTACGAGTACTCCGTTGCGGACTCTTGCTAAATGATGCCAACACGCTCACTGTTGTTGCTTCATTGGTGGCGGATTTTGGTCTCCCAGCCTTATGTTTATCTGCAACAGAACCTGTTGCTCAGAATTTGGCCAAAAGCTTGGCAACTGCGTTGTGAGTGATGGGCTGTCTGGTTGGGTGACGACTGTTGAAATCCTCAGCAATGACCTGTGTGCATATTTCTCCTGACATCAAGATGATTTCAATGCATTCTTCATGTGTTAAGGATATTTTGTAACCTGTAAATAAGGAAACAATGACTAAAACGTTAGCATGAGTAAATGATAACTAACAGTTAAACACATGTAACATATCAGGCATGGGATAGTCTCTTTGCACCGTTTCAGACTCCATTTTATGACTTCTCAGTATGTAATGCTCATGCTGCCGAGCGTCCCACTGCCGTCGCAAGTAATTGGCTATAACCCGAGAATGAATAAAGCTATGTTTAAAATTACAACGGCATTGTTTTTCTGGTGAAATTTTCTATCTGTTTGATGTGTCACATGACCACATTCCCATTTGAAATTTTGGAGTTGAATCCAAGATGGCGGCTTTCAAGGTGGCCGCCATGTTGGTGGATTAGCCTATAAAGTTTCCCCCTTCCCGTTCCTCGTGTGTAGGGACCCTGTTTCCTTGTTTGCTACTCCATTTGGATTTTATTAGGGTGTTTCCGGACTTTTGGACCACCCTGTACTTCAGGTGTGAGTATCACAGCCGCGTCATGTACCTGTAAATTTAGCTACAGCAAAATTACGGCTCCTCAATTCTGCTTCATCCCTTCTAGGGGAGGATGAATATGATAGCCTTAGGTCCAGCATTCCTCTCAACGATTTGGGTGTCTCCTCACTATTTGTGCAGTGACTATCTATTGACAGCTGAAACTTTCTGCTTGTCTCCACGTTGCAGAGGCGCGTCAGCGCAGCATTCGTCTTATCTGGGCATTCGTCTTATCTGGATGTGGGTGTAAGTGCTTCTTAGTTAAAATTTTTGTAGCATCTCTAGTGCTTTCTTCAGTTTGGCTTGAATTTCACAAGATGACACTTTCGCCAAGCCCACCATGCATAAGACAAAAGAGAGAAGCAATACCGTTGACCGCTGTGGTAAGCAATTGCCCAGTGCTTTGCCATCAAGTATAACTCGGGCTTTTGTTCTGTTTACCATCTTTATGAGCAGAGTAAAAGTCAGCCTCAGACTGTTAGGCAGAATGCGATCCATTCAATCCATACTGTTTCAGAAGCTAACGTGGGGTCAGTAACTACAACTCCAATTTTTATCCTGTTCTGGCATCACTCCTCGCTGTAACGTTCTAAACGCCAAAACTTGAACACTAGCTCCTGCCAGCCCTTAAGCCCAATTGGTCCAAGGGAACACTAGCCTATACGTAAGGTCTGTGGGTTCAGGCGCTAGAACATAATGATATTCAACGGAACAGAAGGCAGTACTGATCAGTTTTTGTGTTTTTCATGTGCCATTGCCACAACAAGTTATTCTACTTTTACATCCCTTCTTCCAGTAAACTTTATACACCCTCGAAAATGCTGTGAATAATGCTCGCTACTCCTCTTGTACGATTTCCGGCCACGTGTAGCTTCGGGTGGTTGCGTGAAGTAACACGGCATTATTTCGCCATAATGAAAGTGAGCACCACACTTTCAATACAAAAGTTCAAAATGTGGCTGAGGCAATCAGTATCTCGACGGAAGAACCTCCATCTGAAGAGATGTAGAAAGTTGAAGATACCGGAGCTGACGTAGTCGTAAGATCGGGCGTAAGCCAATACCGTGACGATAGGAGCGAGGCGGGAAGTGGTAGGCGGTGGTCTCGCGGCGCCACGGACACCGGGCGACACGGCGGGCGTATCAAAGCGGGCAGCGCCTTATAGGTAGGCATGACAATGGCGCGCCGGCCGTGGCAGGTGCGGGCGACAGTACGCGGAAGCGCTCCGCAGGGGAACGCCGCGGAGACGCTGCAGCCATAGCGACGCGCCGGCGGCCGCCAGCGGCGAGGAAGTGTTTATGTAAGCCAGCAAGCAAGCGACGCCCTGCAGAATACTGCGTCGTACATTGTCAGAAACGTGACTGTCATCTCCTAGCAAGAAAAGTGCTAGAATGGTAGAAGCATGGACAATGAGACATTCCAGCCAACACCTTCACTAGCCAGAGAGAAAAAATCATATTACGGGTATTCCCGATACATTTTCATTCCATAATAATTTGCAATGGGCTTTTCGTGAGCCTGTCATCACCGCCGATTACACAACGATTGAGTCTGTTTCTTAATCCGACTGACTGTTCCCCTTCTTGCTCCTACGGTCGCAACTAGTATACGAAATACGCGTGGCCGAATTATCAAAGTAATTTTCCTTTAACTTCTTCTTGGTCTATTATGGCGCAACATAACAAGGACCAACTTTACGTTCAGTATACCAAGTGGCGTCCATTATTATACCGGGTTGGTGCAAAAGTACGTAGCATTTTATAAACACAACAGACACATATAACAAAGACTTTGGTCATCAGTAATAAAATGGTTCAAATGGCTCTAAGCACTATATTGTATCTGAGGTCATCAGTCCCCTATACTTAGAACTACGTAAACCTAACTAACCTAAGGACATCACACACATCCATGCCCGAGGCAATTTTCACAATATATATAAACGACCTAGTAGATAGTGTCGGAAGTTCCATGCCGCTTTTCGCGGATGATGCTGTAGTATACAGAGAAGTTGCAGCATTAGAAAATTGCAGCGGAATGCAGGAAGATCTGCAGCGGATAGGCACTTGGTGCAGTGAGTGGCAACTGACCCTTAGCATAGACAAATGTAATGTATTGCGAGTACATAGAAAGAAGGATCCTTTATTGTTTGCTTATATGATAGCGGAACAAACACTGGTAGCAGTTACTTCTGTAAAATATCTGGGAGTATGCGTACGGAACGATTTGAAGTGGAATGATCATATAAAATTAATTGTTGGTAAGACGGGTGCCAGGTTGTGATTCATTGGGAGAGTCCTTAGAAAATATAGTCCATCGCCAAAGGAGGTGTCTTACAAAACACTCGTTCGACCTATACTGGAGTATTGCTCATCAGTGTGGGATCCGTACCAGGTGGGGTTGACAGAGGAGATAGAGAAGATCCAAAGAAGAGCGGCACGTTTCGTCACAGGTTATTTGGTAAGCGTGATAGCGTTACGGAAATGTTTAGCAAACTCAAGTGGCAGACTCTTCAAGAGAGGCGCTCTGCACCGCGGTGTACCTTGCTGTCCAGGTTTCGAGAGGGTGCGTTTCTGGATGAGGTATCGAATATATTGCTTCCCCCTACTTATACCTCCCGTGGAGATCACGAATGTAAAATTAGAGAGATTCGATCGCGCACGGAGGCTTTCCGGCAGTCGTTCTTCCCGGGAACCATACGCGGGTGGAACAGGAAAGGGAGGTAATGACAGTGGCACGTAAAGTGCCCTCCGCCACACACCGTTGGGTGGCTTTCGGAGTATAAATGTAGATGTAGATGTAGATGATTCGAGCCTGCGACCGTAGCACCCGTCTGGTTCCGGACTGAAGCGCCTAGAACCGCTCGGCCACAGCGGCCGGCCATCAGTAATATATTCCACTTCATTATTTAAAACAATCTATCAACGCTGGCGTATTTTTTCGATTCCATGACTATAGAAATCACGTGGTTTTGAGTCTAAGAACTCGTCGAGCCATGTTCGGAGCGCATTTTCACCAGGAAAGGAAGTTCCTTGAAGGATGTTCGATAGAGAGCGGAAAATCAGGTCAATAAGGTGGGTGCAAAATGACTTTTCAACCCAGCCTCTGTACAGTGCGTTTTGTCAGTGATGGCTCCGCCTCAGGAAAGCAATTCGCAGTACATCACGCCGTTGCTCTTCCATCAGATGCATAACATTTTCGTTCGTGGCTGCGAGCTGGTCTTTGTACGAGGATTTGCAGCTTTGTAAGGGCTCATTCTTTTCTTTTACTTATGTTAGCATAGAGACGCTATTCTGGTTACCGACAACAATTTGGGATAGGAATGGTCGGTGTTGTTCACGGACCAATTGATGACGAGCAAGCAGAGATGCACGTAAGGTCACCCGCTGATAGTGATTTTGGTTTAGAGCTTGCGGTACACAAACATCCGATTTTTGAGCCTTCCCCATTGCATACCAATGTCGCGCGATGGTGGAATGATCACAGTTCATCATATCTGCCACTCTCCTATACACTCTCGTCAAGCTTAGTGGATTAGTGCTTTTAAAGATCTTCATCAAACTCAGAAGGTCTTCCTGAACGTGGAAAGTCACTAATGTCAAAGCTATCCTCCTAAAAACTGTTCAATGGCATTAACCCCACACAAAATACAAATGTTACTGACTGTCTCCGCTGCTTTCATCCCTCTACTGCACTCAAACAGAAGTATATATCGGAAATGTTCCAATTTCTCCACTTGACACTCCATTTTCTAGCATCCACAGCCCCATTCACTGTTTTCGAATGACTAAATGACATAATGTAAATTCAAATAGCAACAGTGAGCTACAAATAAAAAATTGCAGTCGATAAATAAACTCATAGCTACAAGAACACTAACGTGCTAACGGTACGAACTTATGCAACAAACTAATATGTTATCTATTACAGTTCATTCCCAGTTTTGCTCCATTATGAGGAGCAAATAAAAACGAGACATGGAAAAACGATAGCAAACCATTTATTATTTCAAAAGTAATCGCCATAAATGTTAATTCATTTATCTGAATGTGAGACAAGATACGCAATTTCTTTCATGGACAACTGTTTGGTGTTGTCTACGGAATTATGTTTGTATCCAGGCGTGCACTTCTTCGTCCGGAGCATATCGATGACCACAATTTTCTATCTTTAGGGCTCCAAAACTGTGGAAATCCATTGGGGAGAGATCCGAAATGTGTGCAGGGTGTGTAAGTGCTTCCCACTGGATTATAGGTGGCGTAGTCGAAACAACCTTGACGACCTATGGGTGGGCATTATGCTGCAACAGAATGAAGCAGTCCGTCAACATCCTTGGACGGGTTGTCTCCGAGGTTGTTTCGACTACGCTACACAAGTTTCGCTGGGAAGCGGTCTCGATATCTCCCAACGCGATTTCCATATTTTTGGAGGCCTGAAGAAAACAGATCGTGGCCGTCGATTTACTTTCGGTCAAGGAAGTACACATCTGGGTAGAATCATGGTTCCGTATTCAACCGTAAATATTTTTTCAGGGAGACATTGGCCGTTTTTTTTCATAGTGGGGTGTATTAACAGTTACGGCGATTATTTTTGAAATAATAAACAATTTATTTACTTTTTCCACCTAACTTGTTTTCATTTGACTGTCTCTTCTATAATAATACATTTTTTTTCTGTAACTATTACTACTTCACAAGAGCGTTATGAAGTTCGTCAACTGGGTTCGGAAATAGTAAGTAAGGACGCTGCCGCCTTTTACTTGAATTTTATCAGCCTGCAAAGGATAAAAATTATACAGATGGCAGAGGTTTCCTAAACATAGCGCACTGGTATAATGAGCAAACAACTTTCACCTTATAGCAACAGCTTAAGTGTATAGCAACTTCAAAGTGAGGACCACCATCAACAGTATTTGCAACGACATGGCGCTGTGCCGTATGCTACTTCCCGACAGTTTTTCTTTCGCTTTCGGACATGGTGGGCTACGGCGTTGATGTGAAAGATCCGCTGTTGTGGTCTTGGGTAAGCGGGCGGAGCCCCCTAGCGCTAGCCAGGGGAGCGCCGGCGGCGGCCCGGCGAGCGGGCGGGGATTCTGACGGAGCCACCGCCGTGGAGTGCGATGGGCCGTCGACATGTTTTTGTTTCTGAGAGTGGCTGCGAGTGGTTTTCTTTTTTGATGTTCTTTCGGCCGCTCTCCATTGAAAAGCTGTGTAGTTAGAGATGGTTGATTACCTTGATTAACTGCAGGCCGTCGATGTTGACAAGTTCAATGGTGATATGTTTTTCTCTTGGTGTTACGTGGTGTTAAGGGAATACGAACAAGAACTGAGGATTTATCACGCTTGCTGATATGTTGTCGTCCTTGCGTATTTTCCCTTGAGAGGAATTCTCTTGACGTTTGTTTTGCTGTGGTTAATGTTGCTCTAGTTGCTCTTTAAATATTTATGCGGTTTCAACTGCGACTCTGATCAGTGTGGCATCTATTACGTTTGGTGTGCTGATTATACAGTGTGCCCACAAATTATCTTTACCATTTAAAACTTTAATACCTTTAAAACTGTACAAAACATAACAAATGGTATCCAATAGATTATATTTAATTAGATTTACTTTCATTCCAATTCATCTGTAATGAGGATGCCCTACAGGATGTAGAACATTCTGAAAAACAATAATACATGACAAATATTTACAACTAAACCAAATAAGCTAACGTATCTTCCACAGGTCCCAAGTGGAATGATCGTCGGCTTTTTTTTTTTTTTTTTTTTAGTGAACACTATATGAAAGGATTATTTTACTAAGATTGCATGAATGCACTGAATTTAAAGTTTAAAAAAAATTTATTTGTGAGGTAATAAACATATAATAGAACTACTGCAATACTTATTCACAATGAACACATTACTGAACTGAAATGGTGCAGAAGTTAGAATATATATATATATATATATATATATATATATATATATATATATATATATAGTTCTACTGAGAAATTCATCAATGAAGTAGAAGGAGTTGGCCACCAATACACCCTTCAGGCTTCTCTTAAACTGAATTTCATTGGTTGTTAAGATTTTTATGGCTGCTGGTAACTTACTGAAAATATGTGTTACTGAATAATGCACACCATCTTGTACAAGAGTAAGTGACTTAAAATCCTTGTGAAGATTATTCTTATTTCTAGTATTGAGTCCATGAGCTGAGCTGTCGGTTTGAAAAAGTGATATAGTTTTAATGACAAATTTCATAAAGTAATAAATATATTGGGAAGCAGTAGTTAGTATCCCTTGTTCCCTAAACAGGCCTCTGCAGGATGTTCTTGAGTCCACACCATCTTACCACACGTTCTTGTGCCCAGAAAACTTTAGCTTGGCTTGATGAATTACGCCAAAAAATGTTTCCATATGACATTATCGAGTGGAAGCAAGCATAGTACGCCAGCTTTTTCATTTTTATATCCTCTATTGTCTATTAGAATTTGCATTGCAAATAGAGATTTGTTTAGACGCTTCAGCAGTTCTGTGTTGTGTTCCTCCAAGCTGAATTTATTATCAAGCTGTAATCCCAAGAATTTAACACTGTCCACTTTTTCTATCTGCTTGTCATCATATGTTAGGCATATACTCGTGGGACACTCCTTACAAGTTCTAAACGGCATGTAGTGTGTTTTTTTCAAAGTTTAGAGACAAAGAATTGGCTAGAAACCAGAGATTAATGTCCACAAATATTTTATTTGTCGATCTTTCTAAGACTACACATGATTTGCTATTTTTTGCAATGGTTGTATCATCGGCAAACAAAACAAACTTGGCATCTGGTAATGTTACTGATGAAAAGTCATTGATATACTCAAGAAAAAGTAAGGGCCCTAAGATGGAACCTTGTGGAACCCCACATGTAATTAGTTCCCAGTTGGATGATGCTTGATAGCTTAATACATGTCTCTTTCCTAATAACACCCTTTGTTTCCTGCCAGAGGTATAAGATTTGAACCATTTTGCAGCATTTCCTGTTACACCACAATATTCAAATTTACTTAAAAGGACATTGTGATTTACATAGTCAGATGCCTTTGACAGATCACAAAATGAATTAAGTACGTTTTCACTTTAAGTGTAGATAGCCTTCTCAATACCAGAACCCTTTAGAAATCCCAATTGTGAATTTGACAGAACGTTATTTGTGATAAGATGGTTATAAAGACGATTGTATATTACCTTTTCTAAAATTTTTGAGAATGCTGGCAAAAGTGAAACTGGACGGAAATTTGACACTATTTCTTTATCTCCCTTCTTAGACAGTGGCTAACTTCAGCATATTTCAACCATTCACGAAATATTCCACTGATAAACGACTGGTTACACAGATAGCTTAATATGTTACTTAGCTCAGAATCACAATATTTAATTAACTTTGTTGATATTTCATCACATCCACTAAATGTTTTTGATCTTAAAGATTTTATGATGGACATTATTTCTGCTGGGGTAGTGAGGGTCAAATTCATATTATGGAAGCTATTTGAAATGTCTGGTCTTAGGTATCCCATAGCATTTTACCGTGTACAAGGTCGTCGGTGTTAGCATTATTCATGAAGATCCGGTTCGATTCCCGTACAAGCATATCTGTCGAAGGCACTTGCCTTTGGTTGCAAGTATTTTCCTCTTTCGTAGTACATCCGAAATTCAGTGGCTTAATTCAAATTTTTTCTTAGTATGTCGTTGACCGTTGGTGCTCATATTTGCTGTTTTAAATTTGAATAATTGTTTGTGCCTCAGTGGGTTTCAATGTCAGGTTTTATTGGGAGTCGCTGGTTTTTGTAGTTGTTAAGCAGGCCAGTCACTGGGGTACCCAGCTGAAGATGAAATTTGTGTTAGTATTAGTGTTGTGGTTATTGTTTTTCTCTTTTAAACTTGTCAGTGATTGTTATTTTGAGTTTATGTCTAGGGGCCTTAAGGAAGTTCTGAATTCTGGTGGAGCTAGTGTCCGATATGTCTTACGTCGGTTAAAGCGGCTCACTTGTTGCATTTAGTTGGTGGTCTCCAGCGTATATGAAGTTGACCAGGGATGCATTTTTAACTACGTTGTGAATCACGTACAGCCTTAAGCCCTGCAGAACGGTGATTGACGGCTGGCTTAATTGTCCTAATTAGCTGTTGGCACTGGTCTCTGATTTGGGTGTTGTATTTAGAGGTCGTTTAAGCACCGCTCCACTCAAGTATTGCTCATGGGATAGAGCAGGAATTTCAGAGAATACAATTTTCCCGCTCTCGCGAATATTCCTATTGTCTGTTGTGCAATGGGAGAATCAACGTTAACTCTGGTAACTAGCTACACTTATTTTTGCGTTTCCTTGTTTCCATGTTTCATATGACGAGTCCCGATTGAAGCTACGTCCTCCTCGGTCGATACTGTGGCTTCATACATCAACGATTTCATGTAGAGTATCTGTTGTTCAGCTGCTGACGAATACAGTATCGAAGTGGGATGGTGCACTGACGTGGTGGTGCACCGACGTATTGTCACGGCACGGGTAATGATAGGAACAGTGCCGTGTACGCCAGACGATACAGTACACAGCCATACACAGGTAGGGCACCACACGGCAAGTCAGCCCACAGAGGCCCACATGGTGGAGGTCAGACGCCATAGAGGGCGCAGACAACACGAGATATGTATTGCTTCCGCCTTACGTCGCCCAAACAGTCTCCAGGGTGACATCCGTTCGCCAGACAAGTGAATGAGCTACGCTTGTCCAACAGTTTGTCCGGAGTATCAACAGTACCGCAAGGCTGCATCAGAACCGTGTCTATAGTCGCCGCCCATAAGAGCCCAGCTGTACATTCTAGTCATGGCTCACTGAACTGAGGACTAGGCCAGTGTCCGAGGATTGATCTGTAAAAGTAAACGTTTAACATTGCTACACATCATCTTCATACTTCAATTGAGCATTATAAAATTTCTGTTAATAAACTGTTGTTGATTGTTGCCAATCTCTGTTTCCATAATTTCTGCTGTAGTTTGCGGAAACCTGTTTGGCCCTGTGACGAGGTTGTGTAGTTGCTGTGTGCAAGCAACCCACGTCAATAACAGCAACGATTTTCTTACGTTGGTCCTCAATACCATTTGGCGAGTACAACATACAATGTCCAACAACTACTACAGTACAACAGGTTGTCAAGAAGTCAATAAACCTTGCACATTCCAGCCCACAGGATGACAGAGAATCGTTGCTGGTGATCTGAGACGAGCGTGAGTTATGGATTTGCATCACTCTGGCCACGGATACTTCTGCAGTCGAAAAAACTGTTCAAAGATTCCTCACAGGTCAACGACAAAAACAGTGGGAAGTTTGGCACCACAGTACTGCCCTGGATAATACGTTGATAGAACTGAACTCTACATTCAAAACTTTTTTTGCCCCAATTCTTGAGCACGTTGTTTATGGCAGGGGTAAAATTGCTACTTCAACAGTACTTACCACACAGTTTTATTCGGAAAACGCATTTAGCATAGAGAGCAACTTAATGGATGCTTATTCATGAATCTTCTCCCACAGGATCCCGCCCAACACCTTTTCCAATTCTTTTGTGAACAGTTCTTTACCGAGATCCTTGGCCAGGTGCCTGTGATCTGAACGATCCACTTGCTATTGAGTTTCTGTTCACAGCCACAAATTTCTTCCAGTGCAGATAATGTTTCTTGCCAAATTTTTCTCTGTACATTAGTTCAGTATTCGGGACAATATGTCTTATTGCATAACACGGTAAATACACGCCTGCAAGTCCCTGTAACAAGCAGTGCTCTATGTGACACGACCACCGCTGAACTGTAAACAGTATTGAATTGCACTGAGACGACATAAACGACAATGCACTGTTTTTCAAGATAGCACCACCAACACAGATGTGGCATGCAGTTATTTGTTACCAAGAATAAACACGTCGTACCGCCAGAAATATTCATGTCATACCTTTGTTCCTGATCTCAAAAGACTATGTGTAGGATTATCTATCAGTGTAATTTTGGCTCAGACGTTTGGTGACGCGTAACGTGGTCCTGCTTCGCCGTAAGAAGGATAATCGTGTTACCTTTCTTTGGAGGCGCACATGTCGGGACAATCTCGCTTGCGCTTTCGCATTGTAATCCGCCTACTGCTGGCAGGCAGAAGATTCGCGTTCCGTGCTGGACGCCAGATCAGCTGTTTCAACCACCTCTTTTACTTTCCTCCTTCAAGTGAGTGACAGCATAGTAGCTTCCTCAAATTTTATGCAGACGCAATACTCAGTCTGGGGTTCTGCCGCTGCCTTGCTGTGTTGTATCAGTCATATTTATTAGTATAGTAGCGCTGCTCGAATAATACATACGTACGTATATACTGCGTGGTCAGAAACAGTCTGAAAAGCTTGTGACAGTGTTTTTATATAGTTTGTACTGAGAAATAATTGTTAAGAAGAAAAATCGATACTTAGCGCCATTTTCGGGTTAATTCGTATTGAAGTTAGCCACTCAGAGCGTTGCGCACGCAAAATTCAAGAGGCCCGCCAAATACAACTACTGTCAGTTGTTCTCACAGCGTAGATGATAGCGCACGAGACTGCTCAGCCTTTGTCTCTGGTTCGATCCTTACTACCAAGTCCAGTTTTTATATCGCTCTCTTGTTCGGTTTTAGGACACCAAACGAAAAAAACGCGACATGGTATCTGGCGGGAAGTTTGAATTTGCGCGAGTAAAGGTCTGACTGGAGAACTTCAACGTTAATTAACTCGGAAACGACGCAACGTATCGATTTTTTCTTAAAAATTATTTCCCAGCACAACCTACATTGCAACACCCTCACAAGCTGTTCAGACTGTTTCTGACCACACTGTACATGATGGAGGTCTCTTCTAGGAGCACTCGAAGGAACTCAACACGCTCGCATACGCTGAAAGATTTTTATTGAAACTGATTGGTTACGTCTGCGTAAGCCTGAGCTAGCCTATTAGATTAAAATTCAGTTTCAACGGAACAGTATTAAACATTGCTGAATATATTATTACTCGATTGATAGAACTTCATGTACCTGATCATACAGTGGTTCATTTACTTCCAAGAATGTAAAACACGCCAAGTACGACGAATGAATGCCGGTGAGCTGACATAACGACGATGTGTGTATTGTGAGGTGCTTATTTTTATTAACTTTCTTTGTTTTCTACATCAACTTATTCACTAATTATGGTCCGCATAACAGACAGAGAGATACTTTGAAATATTTCAGCCATTTTCTTTTTGTCCTGAGTGGACTATGGTGTTCTAACAACATAATTGAATGAATAAGTGATGAAGTGACAGCAGAGAACTGCTGTGTTTGTTCTGCTTGGTGTGCGTTTAGATTCTCCAAAGTTCCTGATAGGTGGCGCCAGTTACAATTTTGTATACAGCCAGGAATTGCGAAATGGGTGCTTAACTACCGGCGGCGTCATAATCCCCATACCGTTTCCGACTTTCAGCCAAAATCAGGCTCTTCATTACTAGGGGACATCAGAACGTCAATTTCGATAAACATTATACTCAATAAACAATTTTCGTATTTTTTATGAGTGAAAAGTCTATGAAAATATCGAAAAACAAGAATAATAGCCATATGTAGTAGGAATCATACGAGGAAATAACTCACAGCCATATAGGATAACTGTAAGACTTCGAATAGCTACGTATAACTGTGATGAGTTCAGTAACAAAAACAATAGCAAGCGTGCTAAAATATCGCTGATATCTGTTTGAAAAATGTTGCGCAACAGTTTCTTGCAATGACAAGACCTCCCAAGAAAATTAAGATTAAGTCTATAGTATTCATGGCTTCCAGGCGACTCAGTGTATCGTGAGGTCTAATAACTTCATACATGGTGAATGTAATTCCTTTCGTAGTACTTCAGTTGTTTTAAATATTTTAGTAATCAGAATCATTACATAGTTTACTTCACATACAATACCAAAATTTTTCGGCTTTATCTGACAATATTGTGAAATAATTCGCAAAATCTTTGTCTACTATCGTGTAAGCAGCAGAAGTAAATTATTTCCTCTGTTGAAAAGGAAACCAAGCAATAAGAAAAACAAAAAGGAGAAGCTTTCATGTTCGACTGTTTGCTACAAACCGTGAAGCAATCTACTATGGCTGCAGTTAAGATGTAAAGTATGTGACAGAAACAACCCGGATAGTAACCATAAAAAATTACATCAAAAGCATTGTGGAAACAATAAACTGAAAGCCAAAGACACGAAACATAAGCCGATTCCTAAGATCGGTGTAATTTAGTTTCGGAAAGAAATCCGAAAAGTATGCCTCATTCCCGTTAACGGAATGCCGAAGTGAAATTTCAGTTCACCTTCAGTTGTATGTCGAAATACCACAGATATCTACTCAATAAATTTTGAAAATGAAACTTATTTGAATAAACAGAGTACATATGCACAATATTACGGAGTCTTCGCGGTACAATCGCGTATGGAGTGCTGGAATGAGACACTGCATTAATGCCCCTGTGTGCGAATATTTTAATGTTCTTTTTCCAGTTCTGAGCTATCCATAGGGGTCTACTAATGCTGTTTCAAGAAACATTTTATGCACGCCTTCGTGGGATAACTGGCGTCTGTCTTCAAGTATTGCTGATTCACGTTGTTTATCATTTCCGTGACGCCCTCCGGTTAGTCAGAAAAACCTGTGGCCATTTGTGGCCTCGTTCTGTAAGTTCAACAATCCCTTCACAACTGAGAAAATCTGAACGTAGCACTGACTCCTGTTTTGTAAGCAGTCTCCTATATAGATTGAGTACATTTTTCCAATATCCTAACAATGAACTCAAAACCGGGTGACAGAGACCTGTGTTCTTTGACAAAGGACAGTCTTAGGTCTTGGCTAGTGCTAATTAAGAAACTAACAGCCACTAGACGATTGCTAGCCGTGGAACAGTATCGGAAAGGAGAGAGAAATACCAGTAAATTAGCGCTGGATGCCTAGTGTTTGACTTCATGCATTTATTTTCGACTGGCACCCTACTCACTTCCAGTCAAGCTGGTCTCTGCTGTTACTTAAATATTGTTCATAATAATTATGTTAGATGTGTGGAAGAAACAATTTTACAACACTTGTTACATGTTTAGTGTGAAGGACAACGCGTTTCAGAAATACATTCTCATTTTAAAGATGCCGCTCGATCCAGAGCTAGGTAATTCGATCATTGATAGTGCAATAAATTTTCATACCAAGAATTCAGCCAGAAAAGAGAGACGACTGCTTACAGCTTGTGCTCATTTTTTTCCGGGGTCATCAGTCTTCTGGCTGGTTCGATGTGTTCCTCTCGTGAGCGGCGTGGGGTAGCCGCGCGGTCTCTGGCGCCTTGTCACGGTCCGCGCGGCTCCCCCCGTCGGAGATTCGAGTCCTCCCTCCGGCATGGGTGTGTGTGTTGTCCTTAGTGCAAGTTAGTTTAAGTTAGATTAAGTAGTGCGTAAGCACCTCAGCAGTTTGGCCCCATAAGACCTTACGACAAATTTCCAAATTTCCTCCTTATCTCAGAGGTAGCACTTGTACCCTAAAGTCCTTAATTATTCGTTGGATGTATTCCATTCTTTGTTTCCCCTACTCTCTACCTCTCCCTCTAGTATCGTGGAAGCTGTTACCTGATGTCTTAAAACATGTCATGCTGACCCTTTTTGTCAGTGTTCGTGATATGTTCGTTTTCTCGCCCATTCTGTTGGGAACTTTCTCATTCCTTATCTCATTAGTCAGCCCATTTTTCAACATCCCTTTATAACCACCTCATCTCAAACATTTCGATTTTCTTCTATCCCGGTTTTCCCTCTGTCCATGATCCACTACCATACAATGTCATGCTCCAAACTTACATTCTCAGAAACTTCTTCCTCAGATTAAGGCCGATGTTTGGTACTAGCAGATTTCTCTTACTCAGGAATGCCCTCTTTGCTTGTGCTTGTCTGCTTTTCATAGCTCTTTGCTTCGTCCGTCAAGCGTAATTTTGATTCCAATATAGCATAATATCTTCGTCTACTTCATAGTTGTCAATTTTGATGTTACGTTTATCACAAATTTCATTTCAGCTTCTCCTCAGTACTCTCGTCGTCCTTCGGTTTATTCTAAACCCATATTTTGTACTTACTACCGTTCATTCCATCCAACAATCCAGCAATTCCTCTTGACTTTCACTGAGGATAGCGTCGTCATCAGAGAATCTGGTCATTGGTACCCTTTCGCACTGAATTTTAATCTCACTTTTGAACCTTATTTTCGTCATTGTTTCTTCGATATACGGGTTGAACAGTGGAAGCGAAAGACTACATCCCTGTCTTACACCCTTTTTAATCCGAGCACTTCGTTTTTAGTCTTCCGTTCCTGATGCTCCCTCTTGATTCTTGTACATTTTGTGTCTTTTCCGTTTTTCTCTATCGCTTACTCCTAATTTCCTCAGAATTTCGAATATCTTGCATCATTATCATTGTCGTATGCTTTTCCCAGGTCCTTCGAACGTGTCTCGAGTTTTCTTAACCGTTGCTTCGATTACCAACCGTAACGTCATAAGTGCCTGTCTGGGGCTCCTACCTTTCTGAAATCCAAACTGATCGTCATATAATAGACCTTCAATTTCATCATACTGAGATCTATTGTTCGGGATTGGATTTCCAACATGCCGCATGGAATTACGTATTTTGAACAGAACCACATACTTTTTGCAGAAATTAAAATGACTACGTAATCACTTACTTATAACTCTTTGCGTAATGCACTTTCTGATCGAAATATTTTCGTCGTTCTGGAATTCTATATCAGTGGAAAATAGGACTGGACATTAAGTATGAGCTCGTGGCTGGAGAAAGCAGCTTTTGTCCGAGAAATCGTTGTGCCTGTGATGGTATTGGAAGTTGTACGAAAGCGACATAGCCTACGAGGAGGAACTGTTCATGTTCTCTATCCCAGCATCAGATGCCTTAGAATTATATATTCAGGAGCATACGTTTCTGTCAGAATTCCTTGACAACTAATTCTCGTACTGAACAGTATGTTTGGTAGAGATACTATCCACTTACTACCAACAAACGTAGTGGTTGTTTGCATTTGCTGGTGCTAATAGGAATGAACAAGGACGAAGGGAGGAAGAAAGCTTATGGTTTAACGTGCCTGGAGCGATTTAGGGAAATGCGGGAAAATAGAAATCTGGATGGTCGGAATCAGATTTGAACCGCCGTCCTTCAGAATACGAGTCCAGTGTGCTAACCACTGCGCCACTTCGCTCGGTATCTGAGCTGGTATCATGGCCAATAAATGAACGACACAGTATAGTATCGGAAAAGGGATGGCAACATTCCACCAGTTTTTGTTTGTGTTGATCACTCTTACCGCTCTGTTGTCATGTGTGGGGTAAAGCCAAATACTGTGTCTTACTATACTGCTCCGAATACGTTCAGTATTTTATCCTCCGGGTCGGTCCGTGATGAGAAGTGCCTATAATATACTACAAAAACTTTCTATGGATTGCGGAGAGACTTAAAATTCTGAAAGTTGCTAGAGTCCATTTTTAAATACTAATCCATCAACACAATCCTTTAACTAACAGCCCTTGTAATAACCACGACGATAAATTCAGTAAAGGTCGGTCGAGGTGGAAGAGTACAGACAATTATTATTCTTGCCGAATGCTATCCGCGACTGGAATACGAAGGGGATAATTATTCTGGAACACAATGAAACCCCGGAACTCACTGAAAGGTGTTTTTCGGCGTACTAATCTAAACTATAAATCAGCACGTTCCTTGGATATGGTAGTAGAAAGACTGTGCTCCGACTTACAACTGATCTTTAGCAGTTGTGAAGTAATGAGGAGTCAGCGTTGTGGCAGGACGACGTTCGACGACAGGTACACAATGAACTAAGCTAAAGGAAAGGACCGTCAGTGTAACAGGTATCGCGAAAGACAGTTAACCACTATTGCTGGATAGGTATATCGCGATCATGGTCGTATTTTAATGACTGGTTGCACTACAACGTAAATAATTAGCAGCTTTAAACATAACTACAGCCCCTTCCTTCTGTGTATGAATGTAAGACGACGCACTTTCTCGTATCTCAGCAAGCCTGCTCGGATCAATGACCACAGTCTGCTCACAAAAATACCCTCTTTACAATACATTGCCATGTATATCAAGAAACTCTCGACTGAATTTGGTCTTCCGTTAGTATTTCCAGCATATGTGTAAAGTGCATTTCATATTGGAAACGAACTGTGCCACTGTCCCTTAAATAAATAAATAGATAAAAACTGGTAGGTTAGCAGCAATTTCTTTACAGGCTTCGAAAAGGTTGGCGATATATATAAAGGACTTTTGTACAGGATTATTGCAACCCAATTATTATCATATTATATGACGGCAGAGACTGATAACAGAGGAAGTGATCAGATTTATATTTAAAAAGCGGCATTAATCCTTATGACAAGCGCACACAGCTCGCACTGAAATCTGAAGTGATTTGGCTTTCCATAAAGCTTCACACGACTCAACCACACAAGAAAATTGGTGGATGAGACATTATTTGCCTTTATACAGTAGAGCTGTGTCCTAGAGAGGACCTACGGCCAATATTAGTTTTACAGGTATGCCTGTCTAAAATAGTTTTTGGTCATAAAAATTTCGAGAAACGCAAACTGTTAGCAGGATCCTAGGCTGGGAGCTTTCCAGCCTACCTACAACGGCGTGCGCCATGCGTGGCTTGGCGCGTCCTTGAGCTTCGCAGGTGCCAGCCAGCGTCACGGGTCCTCGGAAATTTACTCGTTACGCTCTCAGGCAATAACATTGTGGCGACCTTCTCCGGTTATTAGCGTCATCCTCAACATTGACAGTGATTAGCAAGGACTAAAAAGTACTGTGACTGTAACACAAGGACATTTCACACATAGCTATTGTCTTGGGATATAAGTCAGTTTAAAAATACTTTCAGCATGAAATTCCAATGGCTTCTTTGACCTCTTCATCTGTATTGACCCTACCTACTCTGATAACAATTTCAGTCGGGGAGTCTTTTGCATAAATATGATCTAGTCTTGTAAGAAAAGCAAAGCTATTGTACCATATTTTATGACTAGCTCCCCGTGTAACTCCGCGTCATGTTTGCTTGGCGGGAAAAAAATGGAAGACAGAGCAATTTTTCTTCAGCACCCACCTTCTTCTCCCCTAATCTCCACGCTTTACTCTCCAACCTTTTTAATTCAATGCCAGTTTCGTCATGTCCGTATAAAAATAAATCCTCTCGAACAGGCCATGAAAGCCCAACGGTACCGACCGGCCGCCGTGTCATCCTCAACCCATAGACGTCACTGGATGCGGAAATGGAGGGGCATGTGGTCAGCACGCCGCTCTCCCGGCCGTATGTCAGTTTCCGAGACCGGAGCCGCTACTTCTCAGTCAAGTAGCACCTCAGTTTGCCTCACATGGGCTGAGTTCACCCCGCTTGCGAACACCGCTCGGAAGGCCGGATGGTCACCCATCCAAGTGCTAGCCCAACCCGACAGCGCTTAACTTTGGTGATCTGACGGGAACCGGTGACACCACTGCGGCAAGGCCGTTGGCTTCATGTCCGTATACCTCCTATAAATTAACAATAATCAGTGTTATATCTCAGTCCGAATCGACTCCTGCCATTTTCCCTCTTACTAGCCTCTTCCACTAATATATTGACAAACTCCTGGAGCCGTTTCAGATATTTTTACAAATAACTATACAAATAAATGTAGTTGAAATAGCTTACACTTCTATGGCGACTGCTATTCTAAGAACAACTACACGTAGGTCTACACTAGAAGATGCACTGAAGAGCCAAAGAAACTGGTACACCTGCCTAATATTGTGTAGGGCCCCCGTGAGCGCGCAGAAATGCCGCAAGACGACGTGGCATGGACCCGACTAATGCCTGAAGTAGTGCTGGAGGGAAATAACACCATCAATCCTGCAGGGCTATCTATAAAACCGGAAGAGCATGAGGGAGTGGAGATCTCTTCTGACCAGCACATTGCAAGGTATCCCAGATATGCTCAATAATGTTCATCTCTGGGGAGTCTGGTAGCCAGCGGAAGTGTTTAAACTCAGAAGAGTGTTCCTGGAGCCACTTTGTAGCAATCCTTGAAGTGTAGGGTGTCGCATTGTCCTGCTGGAATTGGCCGTCGAAATGCACAACGGACATCAATAGGTTTGGGTGATCAAACAGGATGCTTACGTATGTGTCACCTACAGAGTCGTATCTAGACGTATCAGAGGTCCCATGTCACTCTAACGGCACACGTCCCACACCATTACAGGACCTCTACCAGCGTGAACAGTCCCATGCTGACATGCAGGGTCCTTGGATTCATGAGGTTGTCTCCATACCCGTACACGTATATCCCATCGATACAATTTGAAACTAGAGTCTTCCGACCAGGCAACATGCTTCCAGTCATCAATAGTTCAATGTCGGTGCTGACGGGCCCAGACGAGGCCTAAAGCTTTGTGTCACGCAATCATCAAAGGCACACGAGTGGGCCTTCGGCTTGAAGTCGACATCGATGATGTTTCTTTGAATGGTTCGCAAGATGACATTTGTTGATGGCCCAGTACCGAAATCTACAATAAATTGCGGAAGGGTTGAACTTCTGTCACGTTGAAACGTTGAACGATTATCTTCAGTCGTCGTTGGTCCTGTTCTTGCAGGAACTTTTTCCGGCCGTAGCGATGTCGGAGATTTTATCTTTTACCGGACTCCTGATATTCACAGTGCACAAGTGAAATGGTCGTACGGGAAAATGTCCATTTCGTCGCTACCTCGGAGATGTTGTGCCCCATCGCTCGTGCGCCGAGTATAACACCACGTTAAAACTCACTTAAATCTTGATAACCTGCCATTGTAGCAACAGTAACCGATGTAACAACAGTAACAGACTCTTGTTGTCTTACATAGGCGTTGCCGACCACAAGTGCCATATTCTGCCTGTTTACATATCTGTTTATTTGAATATGCATGCTTATACCAGTTTCTTTGGCGCTTCAGTGTATATTGGATTTGCAGTAGTGCCAGAGAATGTAGTAAGGAAAAGATACTCTCGGAGAGCACGCGGTAGTGTACGATGCTTACAATATCCAGAAACGTAGAAAAGATGGGAGGGTCTCGACATCATTGTTATTAAAGACAGAAAATAAACCAATGTTGGACGTATTTAGGACAGGAAATCTGCTGTACGTCACACTCGGGAGAAGTAACTTAGCGAAACAGCTGTAGAGATAAATTGGAGGACAGAAGAATTTGAATTCCGCTCAGTAATGAAGTTATGGACACGTAAGGTCTGTACAGTAGAAATTGGTTTTGAATTAAATTTACATTTATGGTAAATGATGTCTTAGCACTGCCACCGTAGGTATCCGAAGTGAAGTATTATGTTTGTGTTGTTATTGATGATAAAGATAATGATTGATGAGAAAAGGGAGAGGTTAAACGCCGATGTCGGCACAAAGCCACCTAGCGTCGAATAGCACCAAGAGGACTGCCTATCTTAGCGCCCCCAGTTGATGAACGTCTCAACAGTCACGTGCCCTGCCCCAGTAAGAAAATGAGGGGGCATTGAGAACTTAACAAGACTGTAGAATGAAGGCTTTCACAACCGGGTGACATGGCTGTTGATATACTTTCCGAGATGTGAGGTCGTGGTCCAAGAACTTTTCTGCTCCTTACGTTTCGTCCAGGACTGCGCTGGACGAAACGTAAGGAGCAGAAAAGTTCTTGGACCACGACCTCACATCCCGGAAAGTATATCAACAGCTACTTAACAAGACATTCGATCAAAGCCTGGCTGTTACAATTTTCACGACGCCACCACTAATCACCTTACTACTCAAATGCTCACGAGGAAATAAACGTACGCTAGTGACCTTGGCTATGGATGTAGGTGTGATTAAAGGTCTGCTCAGCAGAGCTAGAAGTATGCAATTGGACCTAGACAGAATGATCCTCAGAAATTTCATAAAAAAGACTGTCTTAGAGAGTTCAGTCATTAGCAACACTGTTTATTCCTACTTACGCATTGTTTAATACTTCCTAAGTGAGAAGTTAAAACCACACAGGAAGTTCAGCTTCAGGTATCGTGTTCTATTTCCAGCTCTGAGAAATCGTCTGCACAGCACTGCACTTCATTTACGCATGCCTCACAAAATACGATCATTCGGTCAGCACACATCACAGAAGGCACGGGTGGCATGGGTAAAATGTTATCAAATTCGAGACATAACTAATGGGTTCGAACAACGCTTGCAGCATAAAAGGTATTTGTGAACATACTAGTGACAATGCAAATTACGAGAAAGAGGCAACATGTCTAGGCAAACATTGCTAAAGAACTTAAGCAGTACTACTGCTGTCCTACGTTAACATGAGGTAAATTGGTTTTGTACAGCATTCCTTTGTTCAGGGGTAACATGTGAATAACGCCACCGATGCATCCTCCATCCAGTCGGTAGTGGGTATGCTCAGGCACATTCGCAGTATTCCTTTTTCGACACATATAAAAGTTTTCTGACGTGGTATTTCAATTAATAAAAAGTCGGAAAAAAGAGTCGAAAAGATTGACAGGTCAGAAATAGGTAGTATGATAAGGAGGAAAAAGAAGGGACATCCAATCAGTGTTCTGGGATGTTCTAAAGTTAAATATTTGCAAAAAAAGGAGATTCTTTTATTCCCTCCCGACACATGAATTGACTCCTTAAACAACACCTACCCTTTCCTGTCAGCCAGTGTGACTTCCGTCCCAACTTCTCCGCCGATGATCTGCTCCTGTACCTTAGTCACCTAATATCCCAACAATACAGTAACCGTAGATTTTGTGTGTGTCCCCTGACCTTCAGATAAGATATGAACGTGTATGGTACTCCTTTTCCTTTGCAAATTCCACACGTTTCCACTTCTAATAACTATGCCCGCCTTATTGGATGCTTTCTATCCAACTACCCATCCTATGTAACCATAAACAACTCTAACTCCCACATTTCCCCTCCTCTTGCCTGTGTATCTCAAGAGTCTGTCCTTTGTCCACTCTTGTGCAATCTCTACACTGCCTACATGCCCCGTTCACTTCTAATACGCCGACGACACCAACCCTATACTCCACCCTCCAGAAACAACAACGCCCCCATCCCTACTACAGTACAGCAACTGGTGCAACCAGCTGCTTCTCAAAATAAACCCTCACACAATAATTATAGAACGAACTGTTACCGTCATTTTTACCTCTCCACAAACGACCATCCGATAACTAACATTGAAATATCTCGCACTAACCCTCGACCGCACATTAACACGAGACCATTTCTACTAACCATCCCACAGAGTAGCCCACAATGGACTGAAACTACTAAATCAACTAACCAGACGAACATGGAAATTGCATCCTTCCACCGCACTTCACACCTAATAAGCTTTAATGCGCCAGTTCTCTCTTAAGCCAATGTCACATAGATTTCCGCTCTACCAAAATGTTGCAGCTCACTGCAAATGCTCAGAGGCTGTGCTCGCCCCCTTCCATATTCGTTCCGTAGTATTCACACACCTCAGCACCTGTTTTCTTTGGAATTAGAATTACTACACTCATCTTGAAGTCTGAGGGTATTTCGACTATCTCATCTTGCACGCCAGGTGGAGGAATTTTGTCACGTCTGGCTGTTCCAAGGCTATCAGTAGTTCTGATGAAATGTCGTCTGCTCCAGGGCCCTTGTTTCGACTTCGGTTTTTCAGTAGTCTGTCAAATTCTTCTCGCAGTATTATATCTCCCATCTCAGCTTCATCTACGTCCTCTTTCCTTTCTAATATCCTGCCTTCAAGTTCATTTCCCTTGTATAGACCCTCTGTAAGCTCCTTCTACCTTTCAGCTTTCTCTTTTGTTTAGTATCGGCTTTCCATCTGAGCTCTTGGCATTCACACAGCTCCATCTCTTTTCATGTAGGCGGTATCTAGTGAAATTCGCTTCTATATCCTTACATTTGTCCTCTAGCCATTCCTCCTTAGCCATTGTGCACTTCATGTCCATCTCATTTTTAGGCGTTTGTATTCCTTTCGTCATTTAAATTCAGTATCTCCTTTGATGTTCAAGGATTCCTACTAGGCCTTGTCTCTTTACCTATTTACTCCTCTGAAGTAGTCAATATTTCATCTTTCGAAAGTACCTTTTCATCTTCTGCTATATTTCATTCCACTGTTCTAGTTACCTAATGCTTCCTGTGAAACTTTCTACAACCTGTGGTTCTTTGAACTTATCCATGTCTCATCTCCTTAATTTCCTACTTCTCTGAGATTTCTTCAGTTTTAATCTGCAGCTCGTAACCAATAAATTGTGATCGGAGACCACAACAGCCCCTGGAAATCTCTTAGAGTTTAAAATGTGGTTTCAAAATTTCTGTCTTGCTGCTGTATAATCAATCTGAAACGTTCTGCAGTCCACAGGTCTCTTCCACGTATATAACCTTCTTTCGTGGATCTTAAATCAAGTGTTGACAATGATTAAATTATGCTCTGTGCAAAATTTTACCAGGCAGCTTCCTCCTTCATTCCTTTCTTCTGGTTCATTTTCACTCATACTTTTCTTTTTCTTCTTTTACCTAATATCGAATTCCAGTTCCCCATCACAATTAATTTTCGTTTCCCTAAACTATCTGAATGATTCCTATTATCTCATCATACATTTGTTAAATCTGTTCATCATCTGCGCAGCTATTTGGCATATAAACTTGTACTGCTGCAATGGGTGTCAGCTTGGTATCTATGTTGGCTACGATAACTTATGCGCATTCTTATTTCTTGTTCGTTATTAAACATACTCCAGCATTACCCTAACTGATTTTATATTTATAACCCTGTAGTGGCCTGACCAGAAGTCCTGTTCCTCTTGCCACCGAACTTCGGTTATCCCCACTATATCTAATTTCAAACGATTGGTTTCCCTTTCTAAATTTTCTAACCTACCTGACCCATTAAGGGATCTAACATTTCACGCTTCGTTTTGCCTGATGACGACATTCTCGTAAGTAGTCCCCGCAGGGAGATCCGGTTGGGGGACTATGTCACCTACGGAAAACTTTACCGGAGAGGATGCCATTACCATATGACCATATTGTATAGCTGGATACCCTCCGGAAAAATTACTGCTGTATCCAGAATGAGATTTTCACTCTGCAGTGGAGTGTGCGCTGATATGAAACTTCCTGGCAGATTAAAACTGTGTGCGGGACCGAGATTCGAACTCGGGACTTTTGCCTTTCGCGGGCAAGTGCTCTACCAACTGAGCTACCCAAGCACGACTCACGCCTCGTCCTCACAGCTTTACTTCCGCCAGTACCTGGTCTCCTACCTTCCGAACTTTACAGAAGCTCTCCTGCGAACCTTGCAGAACTAGTACTCCTGAAAGAAAGAATATTGCGGAGACATGGCTTCACTCTGCAGCAATTACTGTTGTAGTTTTCCCTTGCTTTCAGCCGTTTGCAGTACCAGCAGAGCAAGGCGATGTTGGCTGACGTTATCAAGGCCAGATCAGTCAATTGCTAAAAAGGCTGCTGCCCTTTTTCAGGAACCACACGTTTGACTGCTCTCAAAGGGTACACCTGCGTTGTATTGCACCTAAGCTTTGGCTATCTGTATTGCTAAGGCACCAAGCTACGCCAACGGCAAGGTCGACTGGGGGATGAGGACAGGGTTAGTAGAGGAATGTAAAAAATGCCAATTCCAAAACTGTAGGTGCTAATAGGTATAAATAGTACCGAACTATAAGTTTAATAATTAAGATTGCAGATTACTGATACGAATTCCTTACAGACGAATGACACATAATCGTCCCTCCAATTGAGTATAGCTTCCGTTCTGAGTCCACCAAAATTTTACGAATCCCTCAACATGCTCGAAAGCCGTGCTCTGTGCCTTGACTTTCGTATGCTCCTGCTGGCACCCATTAAGCTCCTGTATGATTGTTTTTTTTTAATTTTCCCTCTATTCTCCCTGCCACTGAAAACCTTCCGATTTTCTACATTCCCAAAAACTGGACAGCAAGCCAAGCACACTATAGTGTCATCAGTAATTGTTAACCTTTGTACTCTACTGATTTTGTACCAACACGTCCTCTCACCTTATATCTGCATACTCTGAAACGAAATTTTAACAGTTTCCCCTTGCCTGACCGTGAAGTCCACGCGGAAATGTAGTCATTATTACAGGTTTAAACAATACTCATGTTTGTCTCTATGTCAAGGACCCCGCACCTTCCCTCCAACCCCCGCCTCCTCCCTTTCTAAATTCTTAGTCCGGGCTCTCCCTCCCTGACTCTTATCCTAAATCTTTTCCAAAACTTACTTCAACACTGTACTGTTCAATAAAGCGAACTTTGCCAGTTTTTATAAATACTGGCATCAGCTGACTGTATTTTATAAAGTATATAAAAATATTTTACTTACAATATTCAATATAATAATTTTAAAAACACCTTCATAATTTACAACAAATTTAAAAACATAAAATACCTTTATCTGTTTTATTACTGCTCTCTGCTGAGGAGAGACAATGTATTGCTGCTTGCCCACCCACGTCCTCACTGGCTAGAGAGAAAGTTAAAAGATTTATCTCTATTGACTTCCCTGAGTTCCCCGACGTTCTGCTTACTCGAAAGCATGAACAGTAATGTAATCGCGAATGGGCTGTCACGATGACAAGGTGGATGGAATGATGCACCATACTGTATGTCATCTTACTCGCCGTATGATTTTCTGTGGGCTTCTACAGAAAAACTGAGGCAGTCGATGTAATCCTAGCGGCTGTAGCCTTCCCGGTGAGGACGCATCCAACGGGCGACGCGGGTCTCGGCGGGCCCTTGTCGCGGACGGTGATCCCCGGGTGGCTAGCGCGCGTTGTGCAAGCAGTTACGTCCAGGGACGCAAGGCGGAGGAAAGCAGGAGCTGTGCTGTGTGACGGAGCCTTACATAAGGCTGCGGCGGCGGCGGCCACTTCCAGCCGTGACCGGCGGGCCCCCCCGCTTCCACTTTCTCCCGCTTCCTTTTTGCGACGCCCGGACGGCGCTACGCTCTGACAGAAAAGGAGTGCCTAGCCAACCACCGCCTCAGGGCCTTCTGTGTTTGACCCACAGCCCAGAAGATCCCGTTAGCTACGTTCACATAAGCAGCTGTGGAAAGGAAAGGACGATGGAAACTGGATGATTTGGATGTCACCTACCAGGACTGGATACGTGAATATACAACTATTTTGGCATGCTACAGCATACGAAGCATACGAACTACTTAGATTGTTTTGATGTCGAGCGATATTCGTTTGTTCAACGTCCATTGGACATTCGGTGAACTTCATTTATGTGTCTTTGTTGTAGTAACATCATCTTGCATCTTCCGATTAAAGCATTTTTCTGCACTTCACAAATCAATACAGTCTTCCGCAATTAGGCATCTGTCTGTTGACTCCCCCCCGCCGATCGTGTTTTACTATATCTACTTACCTTAGCATTAGATTGTCGTCTCGGACTTTCCTTGCGTGTTGGAATCGAGCGATACACTTTACCTCCCTAAATATTTTGCTCAATTGTATCTAATTTTATTTAAGGACTCAATTCTTTTAGTGTCTTCATTACATGCAAGAATGTTAGTGTTAATCAGTTTAATTAATTTGTTCCTTGGAATTTAATTGATATTATTTGTTTGACGTTATCTCGAATTTAATGACGATATCGAAGATAATGTCCTAAGTATTCAGATAACGTTCGTGTAATTATCGTCGCGCTTGTTAAGTGGCGCTTCCTTCTGGCAACTGCTCTCTGAAACTCGGCGAAATTTGTCTTCTGCTGCCCGACGTCCCGCTGCTAGGTTTGTCGTAGGCTAGAAATCCGAAAGAAATTAGAATCCTCGCAGCAGAATGTTCAGTAGTTGTCTATGTAATGTCACTGTTTGAGACAGGAATCTGGCAGTAACATCCTTCTACATCTACATCTATCTACATCTACATCCATACTCCGCAAGCCGCCTGACGGTGTGTGGCGGAGGGTACTGGTATCGGTTCTCCCTTCTATTACAGTCTCGTATTGTTCGTGGAAAGAAAGATTGTCGGTATGCCTCTGTGTGGGCTCCAATCTCTCTGATTTTATCCTCATGGTCTCTTCGCGAGATATAGGTAGGAGGGAGCAATATACTGCCTGACTCCTCGGTGAAGGTATGTTCTCGAAACTTCAACAAAATCCCGGACCGAGCTACTGAGCGTCTCTCCTGCAGAGTCTTCCACTGGAGTTTATCTATCATCTCCGTAACGCTTTCGCGATTACTAAATGATCCTGTAACGAAGCGCGCTGCTCTCCGTTGGACCTTCTATATCTCCTCTATCAACCCCACCTGGTACGGATCACACACTGGTGAGCAATATTCAAGGAAAACCTCAGACGGGAGGAAACCGCTTTTTCGGTGAACAAAGTTTCTCCCAGCAAAGTTTTGACCGTGCGCACCCTCGCAAATTTTCTACCAAAGTCCATTTGTCAGAACGTCTATTCCGATGTGCAACGGTTTGTAATTCATATACACAGTATCACCTGAAAAAATGGTAATTACCTCTTCAAACTAAACAATGATGTATTTTTGCATACTCTTCTTATACAGCGGTAATTAGCATTTGTATTTAACTCATTTCGACTTTCTCCATTCATTAACTTTTAGAATTTAAAAAATTCACAAAATGGCAGACTTCCAACAATAGAGTTCATTAGCGTCATACGGAATTCAATAGACATCCATACAGTCGCTTGAGTAACACCAGAGTGAGTTATTTCGTTTCCTTCACAGCTTACGAGTGAGTGTCTCGTGGTCCAGGGAGAAGCTCTCGGCGCCACAGCGGGCTCTCGCAGTAAAAAAAATCAGAGATTGTTTATTGTATAACATTTTTTGGTTAAAACTCGGGTGACTGACGTGTCATCGCAGCAGCTACAGTGAGTAAAACCCTTCAACGGTGTCTCAGTAACTTCAGTAAGCGTGTCAGTAAACACTCGCACCCTACAGATGGACAGTCGGCATACTGTAAACACTTGCATCCCACAGATGGAAGACACATTGAGATGTTATTTTAACCCCAATGTCGCACCCTACAGATCGAACACATATTGACCTTAATCCATCAGTCCACTTTCCTATCTCTCCTGTCAATTTCCAATGAGTACCCTCCTTCGCTTGGAGTATAACCCCCAATTTCTTATTGGCTCTTCGTTGAATGCTTATGTTTCATTACTACAAGTAAAACCGGCGACAAACACTCATTGTGATCCCTCTGTCCCAGACACATCGGACTCGTGATACCTCTCTTTACCAAAAAATGAAATGAAATGTGCTTATGGTATTTTTGACCAAGATCGCCTATCGCGAAGTTCGGTCGTCTGGTGCCAGTCTTTTTACATGTCGTCAGTTCGGTGACTTGGACGTCGATAATTGTTGAAGTCGGCGGTAGTGTCACGGGGTAGCACCTGCAGACTGCCAGTAGCTGTGTCATGGCGAGACTACCATGGAAACAGGAGCACCGTCATGGAGAAGCATCTCCAGATTTCCGTCCTCCTGCGAGTCGATTTTTATGACAACACACACAGACACAGTACCGAGCCGAGAAAATCATCGAACCGCCCAGCAATCGAACCCGGGGGCAGCGCTGACCGCGAGTTGCTGACAGTTTACCAAAACCACTCTCCATCAGGCGACGTCTTCAGTTGCCCTAAATACACGAGCTCGTTATCTAGCTCTACGTCCTCATTTTCAGATTGTATTACCCCCTTACCGACATGTTGATGTGTGCGTCTTATATGATCATTATAAATAATTTAACCGTGTTATGAGGTTTGCTCCGTTAATGTGTTCCATTCGTTGTTGAGGTCTGTCTGCACTAAAGACAGACAGTAAAGTGTTATCTGTAAAGTAAGGTGATTTAGGACCGCTCCAGTAAGAAGCATCCATTCTTCACTTCCCAGTTTAAGGCCATGATGAATAACGCCATGTCGGACGCTTGCTTCAGTTCTCCATTTCCCGATATCCTCGTGAAGTCTAGCGGGAGCTGCAGCACTGGCATGTAAAGGGTGATTTTGCTAAATGGGGTCAAACTGCAACAAAACGATCCCCGCGAGGATAAGGAGCAAAAAGAACGCACCAGGAAAGCGAGAATGTCCTACCCATATTAATGTCAAAGAGTGTAGTGAGCTGCGGGACCATCGTATGGCTACATTACCCTTCGTACCACCAAAGGTACATGTTCCAGCAGGGATGGCAGAGCTTTCGCAGGAAGTGCTGATATGCCTCGCCTGTGTAGCATTGTGAGCTGGAGCACCGTCGTGTGGTTACATTAGTCTTCGAACCTCAAAAGGATGACTTGTTCCACGAGGCGCTCTCAGTCCCAGTCCACGCACTGAGGCTGTATTGCAACCACATCTCGTAAAGATAGCCTCATCTTTGAATATCATGGATGACAGAATTCCCAGCACAGTGGTGGAATGTGCGAAGAACCAGCGACAAAACCGTCCCCACGGAAGCAAGTCCATAGATAATAATGCCTGCACATACTGCAAATGATGAAAGTTGTGATGGAGAATGTTCTACGCATTTGTCTGGCTCACACCATGCTAGCGGGCCACTTCTCTGGTGCTGATACTAGGGCCACCGTCAAAGATTTTACATTTTCATCTTCCCATTCAGAAAGCATTTCCAGCCGTATGGCCGTACGACCTGTTGTGCTCCTTATTCCCTCACGGATCGTTTACTTCAGTTTCTCCTCATCCAGCAAAATCGCTCTGTCTATTCTTCGCTATACTAATACAGGAGAAACTATGACTACATTTCCGAATGATTACCGACATTTGCATTTGATTTAGAATACATTTACTACAGGTTGGGTACAGTATAGAGGGGGAAGCACAGAAGTGGAACATGAACCATACTTACTCTGAATACAAGACCAGTGTTTTACTTTTGTGTGTGTGTGTATCTTTTTGCACAGCTAGCACGGTGGACCGTTAATTTTGTATACTACTTGAACACAGTTTGTTATCACTCGCACTGTCAGTGACGCCGAACCAGGTGGAACACACAGGCAGTTGCGATGGTCGAAGACGGCGGAATCTACAGAGTGAATGGTTAGCCAGAAGCAAAGTCGAGAGCATAGCGAAAATCCTCATAAGCATGCGCAAACAGTCCAGACAGCGATCCGAACCTAGAAACGTAAATACAGGGAACGACAATCATTCTACCGTCAACGACGCGGATCGAAGGTTTCAGAAAATAGCGAGAACTGCCAGACAAGTATGATTTCCATGGCACGTGTGGACTCTGTCGCTTCAGTGGACCGGCCAAGTGACATGGCAGCGCCCTCCCTGGGAGCTAGCTGTAGTGGTAATATGAAGTCCAAGTATCTCTGACCATCCCTACGTATCGATACTTGTGGGTACGCAACCCAAATCGTTGTCGGATTCTAAAGTTAATGATAGCGCGTGATATGAAATAACTAACATCATACCTCTTGCAACTTCTGCAAAGTCAACAGAAACTTAGACTAAACAATTTTGAATAAGCAGTAAATTCTTGTGGTATTGAGTATTCATTGTTTATTAATGCAGTTAGGAAACAATGTTTCGGGATTACCTGATTGACGGTTTATTAATATTAGTGGAAGGTCTTCCAATTCCTCCATAAAGGGTAACAATTATTGAACTATATGAAATAAAATCGTTTGTATAAGGATGTTCAAACTGCACAGTTGGCCGCGGGGCATCATGGGAATTAGTATGCTCATACTCACGTGCCTTGTTGTTTCATATGGCTGAGTTCGTAAACAAGCAAAATTGGATCATTTGGGGGACTGATAAGCCGCATTTCGCGATCGAGAAGTCTCTTCACTCTTACCGGATAACTGTGTGGTGTGCAATCTCCAGTCACAGAATAATCTGAGCGATATGGCACGATGATTACCAAATGGTACGTGAAGGTTTTGGAAGATGATTTCATCCCCATCCCAAAATGACCTTCATTTCGACAAGATGTGGTTCATGCAAAACGGAGCTTGACGCAATCGAAGCAGGAGAGTGTTTTATGTCCTGGAGGAGCACTTTGGGGATCACATTTTGACTTCGGGGTATCCAGAGACCACTGCCTTGCCCTCGATTAGTTGCCTGGCATATTTTCCGGGTCTGAACACATGCGATTCCTTTTTGTGGAGCTATATTAAAGACAAGGCGTACATCAACAACGCTAAAACCATTACTGAGTTGGAAACAGCCACTCAGGAGGTCATCGGCAGCACGGATGTTTGGACACTTCAGCGGATCACGCAGAATTCGCTATTAGTCTGCGCCACATCATCGCCAATGATGGCAGGCATATCGAACACGTCATGACCTAAATCCGAATGTCTGTGGTGACGTTACATGTTGAAAAAAGTGTGTGCACGCCGTAGTTTGTAACTAATTTTAAGTTTTCCTTTTCATATAGTTCAAAAATAATTATCACCCTGTACTATTCACATTGCGTAAAATATCAGTTGATATTGTGTATATTGAACCTCACACAGTGAATTTTTGTTTAAATATTACTATGTCATCAACCTGCTACCAGGCCTCGTGGTCTAGTGGGAAAATGTTTGCCTGGAAACTCAGAGTTCGAGGGCTCCAGTTATTGCCGGACCATGAAAATTTACAGTCTACCTTTAATCTAGCTTTCATTTGTTAATTATGGTTGTGATTGCCGGGAACGACACGTGGTTCGCACTCTACTACAAACTATATGTCCCTTTTCGCCGGCTGGACAACGGGAGTAAATTAGGGACATGACTTGCACCTACGTCGCCATTGAACCACACGAAATTATTACCCCATTTAATGAAGTTGAAGCGTTAGAGAACTGGTGGGGGACTGGCAACATACTGGAAGCACCAAATAAAGTATACTTCAACAGCAATTTATTATCGGAAACAACTAAACCCTTTACAATGTGAAAATACACTGTTAAATACAATCTTTGAAATTTAATGTTTTCGTGAGGCGAAAACGAGCAAACATTAAGTACTGCAGAATATGCATTTTAAACATCAGCTGATCAATTGCAGGTCAAGAAAGTCAGTTGATTAGACAAATAATTATACTTAGCAACTGAACAAATGGCTTAGTATCCCATAATAAATGTCTACCTTGACATAGCCATATCAAGTACTACAATTTTACATACAAATTTCATTAAATAACACAATGCTACGGCCATAACGACCAGTTTACGGCAACACTGACGAATCTTATGTGAATATAATTTAACTGCAAGGAAGTTTAATAGCATTTGAAACAGATATGTGTGTTCACATGAGTGTGAATTCCTAAGGTGGTGGTGGTGGTTAGTGTTTAACGTCCCGTCGACAACGAGGTCATTAGAGACGGAGCGCAAGCTCGGGATAGGGAAGGAAATCGGCCGTGCCCTTTCAAAGGAATCATCCCGGCATTTGCCTGAAACGATTTTAGGAAAATCATGGAAAACCTTAATCAGGATGGCCGGAGACGGAATTGAACCGTCGTCCTCCCGAATGCGGTGAATTCCTAAGGGGCCAAATTGCTGAGGTGATCGGTCCCTAGACTTACACGCTACTTCAACTAACTTTATGCTAAGAACAATACACACACACCCATGCCCGAGGGAAGATTCGAACCTCCGGGGGGAGGAGCCGCGCAATCCATGACATGGCGCCTCAAACCGCACGGCTACTCTGCACGGTTGAAACAGATGTAGTATAACTGAATTAACAGCCGGCGGTCACACAAACCAACTTAGTAGTTGGTGAAAGTGTTTGCGAATTTACATGAAATTTGGTTCAACTACAAAAAATGCGTTAGTAATTATTTTGAAGGATCTTAAGTTTACGTCTAAACATGTCTCCACTAGCAGGCAGGTCATCAGGGGTATAAACACAGACAGCTGTACGGCGCAATGGCTGACCAGAACATCAGAATGAACTTATATTAAAGTCTGCCTCTAGACCGTGTTGCTTAGATTTATTTGAGCGGTACTGAAAAGAAATTAGTTACGTTATTTCATACACAACTGAAATATAAAATACCAAACCAACGCGAACGCCGAATTTCAGAGGTTACAGGAAACCAAACAGGGGCAATAGTCAACCAAACATGCAGATGGAATCAACGAATTCCAGTGGGCAGAAACGGCAAATAAATAAATTACAAGATAATTACACAGGCGGATGGTTTTGAAACAGCTAAGGACAAGTAATGTGAACTTACTAGAATATGCTGGCCACCTGTATTACGAAAATAGCTACCTTTCCCACGGACGTATGAGGAATTTACAAACTGACTTGGTGAATACTACAAGACTAACCGAAGCATACAATGAGGCCCATTTCTGGGTTCACCCCTGGTTTCGCTAAATAAGGAGTTAAATAATGGATAACCTGCACTGCAACACTCACGTATAAGCAGAATTAAATATTAAATAATATACATACTCCAAGGAATAAAATAAACTGAGATTCCTGAGGAATCACGTGACACACTGTTTCAATGCAAGTCTAGCAATTTGCCGGATTAATTTCTGACCAACCCAGTTCCAAACACGTTCGATGGGTGATTCGTCAGGAGAACCTGTAGGACAGAAAAAGTGGCAACCGTTGTTAACCAGAGAAATCTTCTACATTCTCATATGTGCCTCCCAACATTTTGTGAAACATGGTATACCGAGTTGATAGAAGGTGAAGCAGTATCTCTAGATCGAGGACCTAGCTGCTTGCTGTTAAGATATTCCTAACACATAGGAGTTGGAATTGCGAGATGTGTTCAGTAGCGCACAAAGCAGCACACTTAACCTTTGTCCATTAAGCTGCTGAAAATCGTGGCCATCACAGTTGCATTTTACAGATACGAGTATCACTTTAAGAAAGTATCAGATGCACCCCGTTCAGAAAAATTACAATTTGCCAGTTAGTATGCCAGCGACAGTGGTGACATGGCAATGTTAGGCAAAGTGTTTGTGGTTCTGATGACTAAAAGAGGAGACGCCAGTATTTGTACCACCAGTCCAGCCTGCATCCAAAAGCGTCGAACAATCGAAGCACACAGGTGCACAATTGTAACCGTGCTGCAGCGTATTCCCAAAGAAACGAAACAGTGGAGGACAGCTGTACATTACATTATGGCCATACGGACACGATCATGAGCACCCTCGCTGTGATCAAATATCTCGGTCCAGTAGGCACTCCAGGCTACGTATAACAGTGTACTGCCCACTGATTGCTTTGATTTCACCTTTTTAAATCATGACAATGTAGGAAGTGGCAAAAGGAAAAACATAAGGCCTTCTAAGAATGACCGCTACCGTAGCCGAATGATAGAAAACCAAGGACAACTAAAACCGAAAACACCGAAAATATACATTTAAGAGGAAGCCATTTTTGAATTAATGTAATAGCACAGTTAATGTTTACATGCACACACAGTTTACTCGCATAATTTCTAATATAGAAAGATCTTATATTAAGATCTTTTAAGATGCTGCAAATCGAATAATAAGCTACATTAAAGAAGAAGAAAGTTTTGTTTTTAAGAAGGCATAAAAGATTTAGTTAATTTTTAACAAGAATAATACAGTTAATTGAGAAACACACCAATACAGCTCAAAGTACCTAACCGGTGGAGGCAAAACCTGGAGAAAAGAAAACTAAAAAATTAAGGTGGTTAGCGTCACATCCTTCGGTGCAGAAGGACTTCGTTCAATTGTCGGTTCCTCCTAAGGTTTTTTATAGGATAGGGAGGTGTGAAAAGGGTCAATGCAACCTGCTAAACGACGAGCTGCTTGAATAAAGAAGCAGCGGCACCATCATGAATCATCCAACGGCAGTAACGGCTGTAGGTTGGTGATGTGATAATCACATTTCCCAAGATCATTTACCGTCCCTCGTACTCCTCGCAGGCAGCAGACGGCCAGGTAAAACAGGTCTAAACCCTAATCCACGGCCGGCCGAAGTGGCCGTGTGGTTAAAGGCGCTGCAGTCTGGAACCGCAAGACCGCTACGGTCGCAGGTTCGAATTCTGCCTCGGGCATGGATGTTTGTGATGTCTTTAGGTTAGTTAGGTTTCACTACTTCTAAGTTCTAGGGGACTAATGACCTCAGCAGTTGAGTCCCATAGTGCCCAGAGCCATTTTTGAACCTAATCCACGAGTGGTGTTTACGTTTAACTTTCTAAGAATGTGAATGGAGCGTGCCACAACTTATTAAGTGATTAGTTGAGTACTCGGTGTTGCCCGGGTATATATTTATTCCAATTCTATGCTAGTCCATCTCTTCCTCCCCCTGTGACAGTGAATCTCCTCCTTCACCTTCTTCCCCTCTGTCCATCTCTGCTTTCACCTCCGCTCTGTCCATCTCCTCAATCACCTATCTCTTTCCACCTCCTTCACCCCACATTTTTCTCCATGTTCTCCTCCCCCCTTTCTCTCTGTTTATCTTCTCCTCTGACCTCTGTCCATCTGCTCCTTCCCCTCTTCAGTCTTCTCTCTCCCCCTGTAGATCCACCACCACCTCCTCCTCCTTACTTTCTCAGTCTCCTCCTTCCCCCTCTTTCTGTCCGTCTCCTTCTCCCACTTTTACTGTCTGTCTCCTCCTTGAACTTGTTCATCTCCTCCCCTTTCCTTTCTGTGTCCAACCTGTCCTCTCCCTCTCTGCGTCTACCTGCTGTGCCTATCTCCTCCTACCCCCTCTCTTTTTCTCTCCACGTTATGACGCACACCAAAATATGAGGCTGGTGGTTTTTACCCCTACAATATTTATTTCCAGATTGTAACTATTGTGTAGCAAATTAGATTGAAATCATTCCAGGGGTTCAGATTGATCACACGCTACTGCCCATTAAAATTGCTACACCAAGAAGAAATGCAGATGATAAATGGGTATTCATTGGACAAATATATTATACTAGAACTGACATTACATTTTCACGCAATTTGGTGCATAGATCCTGAGAAATCAGTACTCAGAATAACCACCTCTGGCCGTAATAACGGTCTTGATACGCCTGGGCACTGAGTCGAACAGAGCTTGGATGGCGTGTACAGGTACAGCTGCCCATGCAGCTTCAACACGATACCACAGTTCATCAAGAGTAGTGACTGGCGTACTGTGGTGAGCCAGTTACTCGGACACCATTGACCAGACGTTTTCAATTCGTGAGAGATCTGGAGAATGTGCTGGCCAGGGCAGCAGTCGAACATTTTCTGTATCCAGAAAGGCCCGTACAGGACCTGCAACATTCGGTCGTGCATTATCATGTTGAAAAGTAGGGGTTCGCAGGGATCGAATGAAGGGTAGAGCCACGAGTCGTGACACATCTGAAATGTAACGTCCACTGTTCAATGTGCCGGCAATTCGAACAAGAGGTGACCGAGACGTGTAACCAATGGCACCCCATATCATCACGCCGGGTGATACGCCAGTATGGCGATGACGAATACACGCTTCCAATGTGCGTTCACCGTGATGTCGCCAAACACGGATGCGACCATCATGATGCTGTAAACAGAACCTGGATTCATCTGAAAAAATGACGTTTTGCCATTCGTGCACCCAGGATCGTCGTTGAGTACACCATCGCAGGCGCTCTTGTCTCTGATGTAGCGTCAAGAGTAACCGCAGCCATGGTCTCCGAGCAGATAGTCCATGCGGCTGCAAACGTCATCGAACTATTCGTGCAGATGGTTGTTGACTTGCAAACGTCCCCATCTGTTGATCCAGGGATCGAGACGTGGCTGCACGATCCGTTACAGCCATGCGGATAAGATGCTTGTCATCTCGACTGCTAGTGATACGAGGCCGTTGGGATCCAGCACGGCGTTCCGTAATACCCTCCAAAACCCACCGATTCCATATTATGCTAACAGTCATTGAATCTCGACCAACGCAAGCAGCAATGTCGCGATACGATAAACCGCAATCTCGATAGGCTACAATCCAACCGTTATCAAAGTCGGAAACGTAATGGTACGCGTTTCTCCTCCTTACACGAGGCATCACAACAACGTTTCACCAGGCAACGCCTGTCAATTGCTGTTTGTGTATGAGAAATCGGTTGGAAACTTTCCTCATGCCAGCACGTTGTAGGTATCGCCACCGGCGCCAACCTTGGGTGAATGATCTGAAAAGCTAATCATATGCATATCACAGCATCTTCTTCCTGTCGGTTAAATTTCGCGTCTGTAGCACGTCATCTTCGTGGTGTAGCAATTTTAATGGCCAGTAGTGTATTACCCGCTGCTTTGCTCACTTGCACACATGACAAATATATTTCACACATACTTAACATATTTCACACGTATTTGCACACATATTTCACCGGTATGTCGCGATTTTTGGCCCGCAGATTCATTTTCACGCAGCTCAACGTTTATGACGTCGAACCTGGTGAACAATGTGATGTACAATGACATAATTTTTCAGGTACGTTCAGTGTTATACAGGGTGTTGCAAAAAGGTACGGCCAAACTTTCAGGAAACATTCCTCACACACAAATAAAAAAAATATGTTATGTGGAAAAGTGTCCGGAAACACTTAATTTCCATGTTAGAGCTCATTTTAGTTTCTTCAGTATGTACTGTACTTCCTCGATTCACCGCCAGTTGGCCCAATTGAAGGAAGGTAATGTTGACTTCGGTGCTTGTGTTGACATGCGACTCATTGCTCTACAGTACTAGCATCAAACACATCAGAACGTAGCATCAACAGGTTAGTGTTCATCACGGTTTTGCAGTCAGTGCAATGTTTACAAATGCAGAGTTGGCAAATACCCATTTGATGTATGGATTAGCACGGGGAAATAGCCGTCACGCGGTACGTTTGTATCGAGACAGATTTCCAGAACGAAGGTGTCCCGACAGGAAGACGTAGAAGCAATTGATCGGCGTCTTAGGGAGCACGGAACATTCCAGCCTATGACTCGCGACTGGGGAAGATCTAGAACGACGAGGGCACATGCAATGGACGAGGCAATTCTTCGTGCAGTTGACGATAACCCTAATGTCAGCGCCAGAGAAGTTGCTGCTGTACTGGGTAAAGTTGACCACGTCACTGTATGGAGAGTACTACGGGAGAACCAGTTGTTTCCGTACCATGTACAGCGTGTGCAGGCACTATCAGCAGCTGATTGGCCTCCACGGGTACACTTCTGCGAATGGTTCATCCAACAATGTGTCAATCCTCATTTCAGTGCAAATGTTCTCTTTACGGATGAGGCTTCATTCCAACGTGATCAAATTGTAAATTTTCACAATCAACATGTGTGGGCTGACGAGAATCCGCACGCAATTGTGCAATCACGTCATCAACACAGATTTTCTGTGAACGTTTGGGCAGGCATTGTTGGTGATGTCTTGATTGGGCCCCATGTTCTTCCACCTACGCTTAATGGAGCACGTTATCATCATTTCATACGGGATACTCTACCTGTGCAGCTAGAACATGTGCCTTTACAAGTACGACACAACATGTGGTTCATGCACGATGGAGCTCCTGCACATTTCAGTCGAAGTGTTCGTACGCTTCTCAACAACACATTCGGTGACCGATGGATTGGTAGAGGCGGACCAATTCCATGGCCTCCACGCTCTCCTGACCTCAACCCTCTTGACTTTCATTTATGTGGGCATTTGAAAGCTCTTGCCTACGCAACCCAGGTATCAAATGTAGAGACTCTTCGTGCTCGTATTGTGGACGGCTGTGATACAATACGCCATTCTCCAGGGCGATCTGTTGTAGAATTTTAGAACATGTTTTTTGCTCGAGTATCATGTCGTTTTTGGAAACCCAGAATCTACTATGTAGGAATGAACATGGATTCCGGAAACAGCGATCGTGTGGGACCCAACTCGCTTTGTTTGTTCATGAGACCCAGAAAATATTAGATACAGGCTCCCAGGTAGATGCTATTTCTCTTGACTTCCGGAAGGCGTTCGATACAGTTCCGCACTGTCGCCTGATAAACAAAGTAAGGGCCTACGGAATATCAGACCAGCTGTGTGGCTGGATTGAAGAGTTTTTAGCAAACACAGCATGTTGTTATCAATGGAGAGACGTCTACAGATGTTAAAGTAACCTCTGGCGTGCCACAGTGGAGTTTTATGGGACCATTCCTTTTCACAATATATATAAATGACCTAGTAGATAGTGTCGGAAGTTCCATGCGGCTTTTCGCGGATGATGCTGTAGTATACAGAGAAGTTGCAGCATTAGAAAATTGTAGCGAAATGCAGGAAGATCTGCAGCGGATAGGCACTTGGTGCAGGGAGTGGCAACTGACCCTTAACATAGACAAATGTAATGTATTGCGAATACATACAAAGAAGGATCCTTTATTGTTTGCTTATATGACAGCGGAACAAACACTGGTAGCAGTTACTTCTGTAAAACATCTGGGAGTATGCGTGCGGAACGATTTGAAGTGGAATGATCATATAAAATTAATTCTTGGTAAGGCGGGTACCAGGTTGAGATTAATTGGGAGAGGCCTTAGAAAATGTAGTCCATCAACAAAGGAGGTGACTTACAAAACACTCGTTCGACCTATACTTGAGTATTGCTCATCAATGTGGGATCCGTACCAGATCGGGTTGACGGAGGAGATAGAGAAGATCCAAAGAAGAGCGGCGCGTTTCGTCACAGGGTTATTTGGTAACCGTGATAGCGTTAAGGAGATGTTTAACAAAAAGTGACAGACTCTGGAAGAGAGGCGCTCTGCATCGCGGTGTAGCTTGCTCGCCAGGTTTCGAGAGGGTGCGTTTCTGGATGAGGTATCGAATATATTGCTTCCCCCTACTTGTACCTCCCGAGATCACGAATGTAAAATTAGAGAGATTAGAGCGCGCACGGAGGCTTTCAGACAGTCGTTCTTCCCACGAACCATACGCGACTGGAACAGGAAAGGGAGGTAATGACAGTGGCACGTAAAGTGCCCTCCGCCACACACCGTTGGGTAGCTTGCGGAGTATAAATTTAGATGTAGATGTAGATGTAGGGCTGAATCAGCGCATCAGGGATTCCATGCGACGGAGGGTGGATGCATGTATCCTCGCTAACGGAGGACATTTTGAACATTTCCTGTAATAATGTGTTTGAAGTCACGCTGGTACATTCTGTTGCTGTGTGTTTCCATTCCATGATTAATGTGGTTTGAAGAGAAGCAATAAAATGAGCTCTGACATGGAAAGTAAGCGTTTCGGGACACATGTCCACATAACATATTTTCTTTCTTTGTGTGTGAGGAATGAATGTTTCCTGAAAGTTTGGCCGTACCTTTTTGTAACACCCTGTATATGGCTACTGTCTGCGTAGTATCTTGTGAATACAGTTAGTACTTGAGATAAAATTAAAGTGTGATACTCATGCAGCTATCTGCTGCATAAATAGCGAATATGAAGTAAGCGATTAACTTTTTCCGTTCGCGATTTTATGGTGTTCGTCAGCGAGAAAAAAATTTCATAGTGGTCTGAAATCATGTGAAAAGTTTGTTGCCAGTCTCTAAGTACTCTGATTCTCAAATAATGGATGATTAAAGTATGAGTATTCTCGCGTCATGGATTACAATGCTTTTTCACACCCACCTTTTATTTTTTTTAATGTGGGAGCCCCTCCACGCTCGCACAAGCATGGTGACCAACTCAAAAGGTCTACTGTCACCTCTGAATTGTTAGTAATTAGAATCGAGGAGATCACAGGAACGAGGAACTGCGATGTTATCCGTACATCTGCGTAAGATTACCCATTAATACGGGCGCATCTGGGTGATAGAAGTGGTCGAAAAAGCTTGACAGAATCAAGCTTAAAAGAAGAGCGGTTTTAGGGGCAGAGGGAAAAAAGTGCCAAGGCAAGTGCCAAGAGAAAAAAACATCTGCGTTAGTGTCAAATGGCTCTGGGCACTATGGGACTTAACTTCTAAGGTCATCAGTCCCCTAGAACTTAGAACTACTTAAACCTAACTAACCTAAGGACGTCGCACACATCCATGCCCGAGGCAGAATTCGAACCTGCGACCGTAGCGGTCGCGCGGTTCCAGACTGCAGCGCCTATAACCGCTTGGCCACCCCGGCCGGCGACAGTGACAGGTTGGGTAGTAAGGGCAGTAGCGGTTTCTTGCTATCTGCGACAGATCGTGCAAGGTAAGGTTATGTTAGTGGTTGTCTATCATGCGTCAGTACCATAGAGCAATGCCAGGTTGTCATGGAATGATCAGCCCTGTCGAGGAGGTGAGCGCTGCTGCTGCTGCTCCTCCTGTGTCGCTGCGTGTTCCGGTTGCCCCACCCCCACCCTTAATCCTTTTATAGGTGGCTGGCTCTTACCCCCACAGCAGTTCTTTCCAGACAGCAAGTGATATGTATACCAAGTATAGTTGAAATTGGTCCAGTGGTTTAGGAAGAGATGTGGACACACATACGTAAGTACATTCATTTATGTACATCAATTTTTATAATTTGTGTGGATTTTATACATGACCAGACGTCTTTTGCAGTTTTCTCGCACGTTATCGTAGAGTCAGACTTCCCTTAGCGCGATCGGGCGTCGACACGCCAGCGGACTTAATTCGAGGTGCTCGACTCTACCGCAGGGGGCAGCTGGGGCAGTGTACGGAGTGCGGAAGGCGAAGTGTGCCGCGGAGAAAGTGAAGTGCTGCCCGTCACGCGGTCAGCCGGCCTTCCGCGGCCGCCTTGTGTAACAGCGGAACACGCCGCGCCACGCCGCCAAATGTGACACTCTACTTTCTCGCGTCAAAGGTCAGTGCGGCGAGTGGGCCTTCGATATGGGGCGCAATTTCGTTTCATAATGGCCGAATGCAGGAGGAATATACGATCCGGAATCGACATCTTTAGGACAGACAGGCTGCTCCGTCATCCAGGAAGTAAGAATAGATAGCCATAAATGTCTCCTGCATAATGAGAGTATTAGCACTACGCACAAGCTGAGTTGTATAGCGATGAAGTAGAAAATCGATCATGGTATTGGAGGTATCATTCGATCAGCTTGTGAGAAATAAGATTAATGTGTAACTTGCAACGAGGTGCGACTTTCTCAAACTGAGTCTCAGTTTCGCCCGTACTTTATCTCAGGCAGATTCCTATTTTGCCTAGACAGTAAGAGTACCGACACGCTCCAAGAAACGTCCATTACAGTAAAATGAGGGCCGACCATCAGGAACCATGTCCGAGATTTGCGTCAACTGCTACCAAACTCTAACGTTGGGCCACGCAGGTGGTCTTTTTGTCAGAAGTGACTCATGGAACAACGGGTAAAAACAGATTCAGAAAGGTCTAAGGCCTACACCACGAGTAGTGCTATCGTTTAACTTTCCAGGAAACTTCCAAAATACCTCTCCACTGCCTTAACGACAGCGCCAGGTCTACAAATTTTAGTGTCCCACCGAGCGAGGTGCAGCAGCGGTAATACATGGGACTCATATTCCCCGTTACGCCACCTTAACCCCCATCAGATCATCCAAATTTAGGTTTCTCGTGATTTACCTGTATCTCTCAGGGCGAATGAAGGAACACTTCCTTCGAAATGGCACGGCCAATTTCTTTCCCCGTACCATCCCATCCGAATTTGTGTTTCTAATAACTTCGTCGTAGATGCTAAACCATAATCTTCTTTCATTCGTTTAGCATAAAGTACATCAGTGGCTCTGAGCATACGAATTTACAGTGCGAGAAATCTAAATTATAAATATCTCTGAACTTGGAAACTGTTATCATAAAGCAGTAGAGTGAAAAAATCGTTCTCTGGCTAATGTGTAATTACGGCGCATTTTCTACCTACGTTGAAGGACAAAATTTCGTTGTAAAAGCTATAGGATGTGTGAATATTATCGCTGAATACCTGCACCACTTCAACGTCAGCCCTCTCATCTTCCTCAAACAAGATTCTGGTTTTGTACCACGATTATGCTGTTGGAAGACGCCATCCCTTTATATAAACAACCTGTGTTTTGCAACTGCTAGTGCCACCGTCGAATGGTATGAACTGTAGGAGATGCAGCGCCGTACTCTCGACAAAACTCACGCTGCACATCCGTAACTGTACCTGAGGTACGAAGTACGCAAACGCCTTTTGGCAAATGGCTCTGAGCAATATGGGACGTAACAACTGAGGTCATCAGTCCCCTAGAACTTAGAACTACTTAAACCTAACTAACGTAAGGGCCGCGTGGGATTAGCTGAGCGGTCTAATGGCGCCGTAGTCATGGACTGTGCGGCTGGCCCCGGCGGAGGTTCGAGTCCTCCCTCGGGCATGGGTGTGTGTGTTTGTCCTTAGGATAATTTAGGTTAAGTAGTGTGTAGACTTAGGGACTGATGACCTTAGCAGTTAAGTCCCATAAGATTTCACACACATCTGAACATCTAACTAACGTAAGGACATCATACACATCCATGCCCGAGGCAGGATTCGAACCTGCGACCGTAGCAGCCGCGTGGTTCCGGACTGAAGGGCCTAGAACCGCTCTGCCACACCGGCCGGCGCAAACGCCTTTTGCTGCTGTGTTATCGCAGTCTCAACTCGAAGCAAGTTGGATAATGCCCGAGCGAGGGAGCGTCCTAGAGAGCTACAGGGCATTGGCAGAAATATCTAAACAACAAAACCACAACATTTTAGTATCCGTAAGACACTGTAGGGAAACCATTGGTGCTCTAAACAGTTTCCAGTCGTCTCTGAGTAGATAAATACCTGTCCACATCTTCTGTGATTTTCAAAGGAATTTTACAGCATTCTTCCTGCAAAGTAGTGGCAAGTTCAGGAAACAATGACGGAAGTAGATGATGATAACGAACCGTCCTCTCCAATGTAGACCACAGCGGCTGTATAATATTGAGATCTGATGAATCTGGTTGCCAGGGGAGATGAGACAATTCATCCTTCTGCTCACAAAGCCAGTCCTACACGATGCGAGCTTTTTGAACAGAAACCCTGCCATCTTGGAACACAGCATCATCGTAGGGGAACAGATATTGTATAATTGGTTTGACCTGATAGGCCAAAATGATCACATTATCCTTGGCAGTAATACGACCTTTCAGAGTCATGGAATACGACGATACGGTTGCTCAAATCATCACCGAAACCTCGTGTTGTTTCACATTTGGAACGAAAACTCGTCCAGAAGTTGAAAACAGTGTGGACCAAGACTCATTCGACCACAGCACCAAGTTTTCCTGTTGTGGGGCTTTGCATCACTGATGAGTGGTGTTGGAATTGAATTACATCTCGCCTTGCAGTTCCCTGATTCTGGAGCTCCCTTCGTGTTCTTTTGGTCCTGACAGGATTCGCGAGTGCGACATTCAATTCTGCAGTGACTTTTGCAGCTGCTGTCTTCTTATTTTTCTTCCAATCCCCTTCAATGACCGCCTGACACCGTCAATTAACACACATTTTCGTCCGCGTTGCGACTAAGCGGGTGATGTTTTCCGCTTTCCCTGAAAGCGGTATAGCCGGCCGCAGTGGCCTTGCGGTTCTATGCGCTACAGTATGGAACCGCGCGACCGCTACGGTCGCAGGTTCGAATCCTGCCTCGGGCAAGGATGAGTGTGATGTCCTTAGGTTAGTTAGGTTTAAGTAGTTCTAAGTTCTAGGGAACTGATGACCTCAGAAGTTAAGTCCCATAGTGCTCAGATCCATTTGAACCATTTTTTTGTACGCGGTATAAACGCTCGATATGGAGCCTCTTGAAACGCCAAACACTTCGGCCACCTTGGTTACGCAAGCACTCACCACACGAGCACCAACAAATGTCCGCGTTCGAATTCTCTTAGCTCCAACATGACGCACTCACAACTATACTGTTAGACCACGACCGCCGGCCAGGGTGGCCGAGCGGTTCTAGGCGCGTCAGTTTGGAACCGCGAGACCGCTACGGTCGCAGGTTCGAATCCTGCCTCGGGCATGGATGTGTGTGATGTCCTTAGGCTAGTTAGGTTTAAGTAGTTCTAAGTTCTAGGGGACTGATGACCTAAGATGTTAAGTCCCATAGTGCTCAGAGCCATTTAAACCATTTTAGACCACGACCTACATTTGCAACGTGTTGAGGACATGCACAAAGTGTCGTTAGTGGTCAGATACAACAGCGCTACCTTCAGACTTGCCTAACATCTTCATTTATGCTCAAGCATTCATTGTATGTTGTATGTTGTATGGTAATCGGGGACCTAGAAACGACGGAGAGGCTCAGTCCCCGACGCAGCCGCAGTGGTCCACAACCCCACGACGACTACCGCAGTCCAGCCCCCCGCCGCGCCCCCCCCCCCCCCCCCCCCCCCCTCACAGGAAACGTCTCACACCAGACGAGTGTAACCCATATGTCTGCAAGTTTGCGTGGCAGAGTAATGATGGTGTACGCGTACGTCGAGAACTCGTCTGCGCAGCAATCGCCGACATAGTGTAACTGAGGCGGAATAAGTGTAATCAGCTGGCATTCGCCGAGGCAGATGGAAAACCGCCTAAAAACCATCCACAGACTGGCCGGCTCACCAGACCTCGACACAAGTCCGCCGGGTGGATTCGTACCGGGGACCAGGCGCTCCTTCCCGCTCCGGAAAGCCGTGCGGTAGACCTCTCGGCTAACCGGGCGGACAAGCATTCATTGCTCGCCGTGTTACCATAATTATGGTAACGGCAACCACATGAACTGGCTACTTACAAATGGCGTCAAGGTAATGTCTCACTATAGAAACGCAACTTGAGATTCGCCAACATGCTCCTATCTTCATTCGTATGGAAGATATAGTTTGTGATATCGCATAAATATTTGAAACACACACTATTTTGACTCAGTCGTGCAGCGGCGCTCCGTCGTTACTGCCTGCGCGAAGCTGACGTGAACAAACGGGTGCACATAATCATACATCAGGTTCCCGTCCAGTTCTCTGGTGCGAGACGATGGAAGACCTCTCCAAGAAATCCCTCAGGTCCCTCTGGAGGCAAAGTAGAAGTTGACCTTTACCGTACGTACTGGTGAAGGAAGAAACATCACTCCTGTCGCTGTTAACTTGGAGAAAGTGGCTGACCATTTCCCAGAGGGAATCCACTCAGCAACTTTCTGCCGTATTTCCGCATCCGTGTAGAATTATCCACCCAAATGCCATCACTATGGTTACTAACATACGGAACGTTACCCTATCGTTCGCGGTAGCGCTGTTGCTTTGATTCAAGTAGTTTCAGTCGAAAAAGCGACACAGATCTCACCGTTACCAATAATACTATTAACGATTTAAAATTATTCCTGCATGTGACTGAATAAATTCAATATAACGAAAAGCGCATGGCAAAACATGAAATGCATTTATTCAGTTGCACGCACACACAACCACAAAATTGTAGATATAAAAGCTCTATATTCATTTGCAGTTAAACAGTTAACACGAATCCATAGCATGCTATAACGTTAATATTTCAAACGCAGCTCAACATATTCTAAATAAGAGGAGAAAATTGAGAAATTTATCACAAGAATGCCCAGTTACGGTATAACATATGCTTATTAGCTAATGTAGTACTGTAGCGAGTTAGCCTAGTCAACTGTCTTGATAATACAAGTAATGCAAAAAGAAATTTCCATACTTTTACGACAGTATAAATGAGGCAGAAGAGTGAGTAGAGAGTGTTCTAGGCTGCGGAAGTAGCTATTAAGAATAATTAAGCATTAAATTATATAGGTACAGAAAATTACAGAACGTAGTAGACTAAATAGGGAAATAGGACTTTTTCGTTTAGAAAAATCTGTTCCCCAAACGAATTCCTTGGGTGGCAGCTGTTTATGGGGGGAACTAATACAGAGCCGGCCAGAGTGGCCGAGCGACTCTAGGCGCTACAGTCTGGAACCGCGCTACCGCTAAGGTCGCAGGTTCGAATCCTGCCTCGGGCATAGATGTGTGTGATGTCCTTAGGTTAGTTAGGTTTAAGTAGCTCTAAGTTCTAGGGAACTGATGACCAAAGAAGTCGAGTCCCATAGTGCTCAGAGCCATTTTGAACTAATACAGAAGCGTAGTGTACAGTATTCCCACTGAGAATGTGCTGGAAACATCTACATTCTAAACTTGCTGATTAATTGGCTCATATGAGAAGGAGTATGGATTTATGAAGAAAATAAAAAGTTTAAAGAGGCACAATCACAAATCTGGAGATTATAGGTGACACATGTGCTCGGTTACATAAAAGAAATATGCTAGTTACTGTGAACAAGACAGAAGATGTTATATTCTGCTGGTAATAAAATGAAATTTATTGCATTTTTAGTGTTGAGATCCCAATCTGACGAGGAAAAAATACGAAATTATTTATAGAAATTACTCACAAAAGCGCGCTCGCACGTGCACACACGCACACTATATATATATATATATATATATATATATATATATATATATATATATATATATATATATAAGGGACCAAGACACTATAGAAAGGAGGAAAGGAGCTATTAATTTTGTCTAGTCGACAGCGGAAAGCTGCAGAACTGACGTCTGACTGTGTTGGAGAAGAATGGGGAAAGTATTCGTTGTTCAAATGGCTCTGAGCACTAAGCGACTTAACTTCTGAGGTCATAAGTCGCCTAGAACTTAGAATTAATTAAACCTAACTAACCTAAGGACATCACAAACATCCATGCCCGAGGCAGGATTCGAACCTGCGACCGTAGCTGTCGCCCGGTTCCAGACTGTAGCGTCTAGAACCGCACGGCCACTTTGGCCAGCATGTAACTGCAACGTATGGGTTCTTCACAGCACGTCAGTTGTCTGTGTTCCGGCCGGCGTATTCGTTGTGCCCTTAATCAAGCGACCGCCTCATGTTTCATCATAAACGATTTAAGAAAACAGCGGAAAACCTGCATATAGATGGACGGGGGGGAGGGATTTCGATCACTGCTCTTCCACAATATGCGTCTCGTGCTCCACCACTTTGCCCCATTGAAGACTAGAATACATTATACATTGGCAAAAGCAGCAAAGTGGATTGTCTTACAAATGGGCTATTGGAAAGGAATACGAAGGCAATGGGTCGCTGGAGTTTGTATTCTATTTAACTGTCTTTAGCCAACTCATTCATTTTAAGTTTCCAACAGAGGAAAAAGGAGTATAAACACTAGCTGGTACAGAAATCTATCTTTAGAACTGTAATAACACAGACATTATTCCTGTAATAATATACAGATATTGAGTGAGGAACCAGAAACTGGGATGAAAAGCATACCTCGGTGTAGACGTGAATTAGCAACATCATATAATAGTCGAATTCTAGATAATACTGAAATATAAGTGTCCTGCTAGGAAGTCGCTCCTTCACAAATTAAACGTAGGGAAGAAATGAAATTCTTTGTCAGCTTTTCAATTAGAGCAGAAAAAAATTTCTTATATACGTAACTCCCTACAAGTAAATAAGAGAGGACATGATTTATAAGAGAAAAAGTTACACAACTACCACGAAACGTAGTCGTCGAAAAATCGTAGTGGCCTGACGGAAAGCTCTTTATTTAGCTATCTAATACAGTTAGAGTACCATTTGAACTTTCCCAGTATCTTGCCTAAATTTTATTGTGCGATATTGACTTGGGTTTTATTATGTATCGCTAACGGACGTGCGACAAGCGCTAACTACCAAGAATCGGATATTCCATAACTCTTTCTGTAAACTGTTGCACTGAAATAAACCGGTACCCCACATGTCGTAGTGGCTACTTAGTTTTCTTATCAATTGTAAAGTGCTTGCTGCGGCAGAATTCCATGGACAGGTTCAAGAAGATAATTTTGTAGTGATTCATATTATGTGCAGATACTGTGTACTACATCGTACGATTAAATTTAAATTTTGTCGATTATTGTGTGTTGCTTATTTCTTACATCTAGAACTTGATTTTGGCAATTTCCCCAAACGCTCTACGGATTATACGATTAAATAAAGTGTGATCTAGAGAGTTCATTCACTGTACATGTATACTGCAGTTTCATTGACACTCTGCAGTGCCGGCCGCGGTGGCCATGCGGCTCTAGGCGCTCCAGTCCCGAGCCGCGCTGCTGCTACGGTCGCAGGTTCGAATCCTGGCTCTGGCGTGAGTGTGTGTGATGTCCTTAGGTTAGTTAAGTTTAAGTAGTTGTAATTTCTAGGGGACTCATGACCACAGCAGTTGAGTCCCATAATGCCCAGAGCCATTTTAACCATTTTGAACACTATGCAGTGGTGATAGTAGAAAGAGTTACCGAAATTCAAGGTACTTCCATAGCACTTCTTGAATTAGAGAAAAACTTTGTCCCTTTAATATGAAAATATGCTCAATAGTATGCAAGAAGACAAGGTGCAAGTACAGTGACACACGAGTAGTCTACAGTATGTACTAAAAGTTGAATAAATAAAGTGCACACTCACATAAGATGCAATTTAAAAAAAATGTTTACGCTGTAATGTCCCCCGCCAGGATGTTCAGTGCTGAACTATTTCGGGATAACTGAAATGTGTACTCTTCTCCTCCTTCTCCTTCATGTTTTTCTTCTGTGGCTCTACAGTTCATTGTGAAGCTCCACCAAGTTACCACAATCCAACGCTCGAACTTTCCATATCCTACTGCCCATTCTCTGCAGGTTCTTGTGATGTGGTGAACTACTTTTATTTTTTGAATCTTTTAGCCAGTACCTTTTGGAGTGAACTTCAGCTAACAATGCCTTTAGCAGAAGCAAATTAAAAGTAACTCTTTCAGTAAGAAAGACACATTTCTCACTTTTGAAGGCAACTGAGATTTATTTGTATTTATGTCAACGAACATCATGAAAGCCTAGTTGTTTTACTGTTCATTTCTGATGGATCCTATATACGCCCACCGCCTAAGGTATTATCAGAATTTCAAAATCAGAAATCAAACAAACGTCTCGAGAACTACTTTTCCACTGCACTCAGATACATTTCAGCTTCCCCGAAGAAAGAAATAAGTCGTAAGTCATAAGTCTCACTTCTGACATTGGCTCTGACTAACCTACGTTACCACCATCTTCATGTATATATATATATATATATATATATATATATATATATATATATATATATATACTTTATAAAGTTGTGGTATTCTTTTTGAATCACCCTATATATATATATATATATATATATATATATATATATATATATATATATATATAGGGTGATTCAAAAAGAATACCACAACTTTATAAATGTGTATTTAATGAAAGAAACATAATATAACCTTCTGTTATACATCATTACAAAGAGTATTTAAAAAGGTTTTTTTTCACTGAAAAACAAGTTCAGAGATGTTCAATATGGCCCCCTCCAGACACACGAGCAATATCAACCCGATACTCCAACTCGTTCCACACTCTCTGTAGCATATCAGGCGTAACAGTTTGGATAGCTGCTGTTATTTCTCGTTTCAAATCATCAATGGTGGCTGGGAGAGGTGGCCGAAACACCATATCCTTAACATATCCCCATAAGAAAAAATCACAGGGGGTAAGATCAGGGCTTCTTGGAGGCCAGTGATGAAGTGCTCTGTCACGGGCTGCCTGGCGGCCGATCCATCGCCTTTTTCGTAGGACTCTCCATACAGTTGATTGTGGAATTTGCTGCTCTCTGCTAGCTCTGCGAGTCGATTTTCCTGGGCTGCGAACAAATGCTTGCTGGATGCGTGCTACATTTTCATCACTCATTCTCGGCCGTCCAGAACTTTTCCCTTTGCACAAACACCCATTCTCTGTAAACTGTTTATACCAACGTTTAATACACCACCTATCAGGAGGTTTAACACCATACTTCGTTCAAAATGCACGCTGAACAACTGTCGTCGATTCGCTTCTGCCGTACTCAATAACACAAAAAGCTTTCTGTTGAGCGGTCGCCATCTTAGCATCAACTGATGCTGACGCCTAGTCAACAGCGCCTCAAGCGAACAAATGTACAACTAAATGAAACTTTATAGCTCCCTTAATTCGCCGACAGATAGTGCTTAGCTCTGCCTTTTGTCGTTGCAGAGTTTTAAATTCCTAAAGTTGTGGTATTCTTTTTGAATCACCCTGTATATATATATATATATATATATATATATATATATATATATATATACAGAAGAAGATGGTCAAACGGCCGGTGAATATATATATATATATATATATATATATATATATATATATAGTTAAGGCTTACCGGCTGTTTGACCTTCTTCTTCTGTGCGGATGCACAAACAGTGCCCGAACTCTTACGGGAATCGGCGGTAAAGCCGCGAGTAATGAGTAAGATGGGCAGGTGCACAATGAATACAGTGCGGGACAATAAGTTGCGAATGTGGGTCTCACGGGAGGCGTGCCAGAGATAAGTCCCTGCAGTCGCACTATCGTCTGTGTCATCGGTGGCTCAGATGGATAGAGCGTCTGTCATGTAAGCAGGAGATCTAAAGTTTGAGTCCCGGTCGGGCACACATTTTCAACTGTTCCCGTTGACTTATATCAACGCCTGTATGCAGCTAATGGTATTCATTTCAATGTAATTCGTCCAACACTTCTATGGTCAGTAAATATCAAAAACTTTCTTGGCCTAAGAAAGCGCTTTCAGTTGACCCAGACCAAATTAAAGAAAGGATGAAAACTACATCTCTGTAGCCTCCATCACCAGAACACAAACGTCTACTTCGAAACAGCTCTAAGGGAGAACTGAGACAATCTATCAGTGCTTTTCGGACCGTTCAAGTTTTACCAATTAGAAGCCACCATGTCGGTGTATTCTGCCTCCAGCTCAGCGCGCGTATACTTAGTTCTTCTGTTCTCTGGTCACAGGCGCAGATATATCTGTTCCAGCTAACACAGTCCGCCGATGGAAAAACCTTTTTGCTGAAAATACTTTATTCTTACGTTTTTAGGGTGGTAAATCCAAATATGATACTTAAAAAACTGTATCGCCCACCAGTTCTTCACATGTTACAGTTAAATTTATTAAATTAAGCGATTTTTAAAAGAGTTTAACAGCTTTTATATAGTTAAAATAATTTTTAAAGGAGGTGTAATGAATGTAGATGATGTTGGTGGTACTTCTGAAAAACATTTGCTGGCAAAAAAAGGTCGATTCTATTTTTGTGTTAACCTATGGTGTTTTGCTTACTGTCAACCTAATCTCACTTTCCCGTTTCCTGTACATGTGCTCAGTACAATGTCTAATCGTGGTTGTAAAACTCTGCTGACAGTTTTTGTTATAAATGTGGTGAATTTGTGATTTAAAAACACCAAAGACTTTGTGAAAAAGTTTTATCTACACTCCTGGAAATGGAAAAAAGAACACATTGACATCGGTGTGTCAGACCCACCATACTTGCTCCGGACACTGCGAGAGGGCTGTACAAGCAATGATCACACGCACGGCACAGCGGACACACCAGGAACCGCGGTGTTGGCCGTCGAATGGCGCTAGCTGCGCAGCATTTGTGCTCCGCCGCCGTCAGTGTCAGCCAGTTTGCCGTGGCATACGGAGCTCCATCGCAGTCTTTAACATTGGTAGCATGCCGCGACAGCGTGGACGTGAACCGTATGTGCAGTTGACGGACTTTGAGCGAGGGCGTATAGTGGGCATGCGGGAGGCCGGGTGGACGTACCGCCGAATTGCTCAACACGTGGGGCGTGAGGTCTCCACAGTACATCGATGTTGTCGCCAGTGGTCGGCGGAAGGTGCACGTGCCCGTCGACCTGGGACCGGACCGCAGCGACGCACGGATGCATGCCAAGACCGTAGGATCCTACGCAGTGCCGTAGGGGACCGCACCGCCACTTCCCAGCAAATTAGGGACACTGTTGCTCCTGGGGTATCGGCGAGGACCATTCGCAACCGTTTCCATGAAGCTGGGCTACGGTCCCGCACACCGTTAGGCCGTCTTCCGCTCACGCCCCAACATCGTGCAGCCCGCCTCCAGTGGTGTCGCGACAGGCGTGAATGGAGGGACGAATGGAGACGTGTCGTCTTCAGCGATGAGAGTCGCTTCTGCCTTGGTGCTAATGATGGTCGTATGCGTGTTTGGCGCCGTGCAGGTGAGCGCCACAATCAGGACTGCATACGAACGAGGCACACAGGGCCAACACCCGGCATCATGGTGTGGGGAGCGATCTCCTACACTGGCCGTACACCACTAGTGATCGTCGAGGGGACACTGAATAGTGCACGGTACATCCAAACCGTCATCGAACCCATCGTTCTACCATTCCTAGACCGGCAAGGGAACTTGCTGTTCCAACAGGACAATGCACGTCCGCATGTATCCCGTGCCACCCAACGTGCTCTAGAAGGTGTAAGTCAACTACCCTGGCCAGCAAGATCTCCGAATCTGTCCCCCATTGAGCATGTTTGGGACTGGATGAAGCGTCGTCTCACGCGGTCTGCACGTCCAGCACGAACGCTGGTCCAACTGAGGCGCCAGGTGGCAATGGCATGGCAAGCCGTTCCACAGGACTACATCCAGCATCTCTACGATCGTCTCCATGGGAGAATAGCAGCCTGCATTGCTGCGAAAGGTGGATATACACTGTACTAGTGCCGACATTGTGCATGCTCTGTTGCCTGTGTCTATGTGCCTGTGGTTCTGTCAGTGTGATCATGTGATGTATCTGACCCCAGGAATGTGTCAATAAAGTTTCCCCTTCCTGGGACAATGAATTCACGGTGTTCTTATTTCAATTTCCAGGAGCGTATCATACTTTGTATCTAAACTTAGTAATCAAGATAAATCTTGGGCGCCGAATAAGGTATGTTATGTGTGTGTTGAAGATCTGAGAAAATGCTCCATAAAGGAGAAAAGAGCCTTTAGATTTGCCGTTCCTGTGATGTGGAGGGAGCCAAGAAATTATTCCGATGATTGCTACTTTTCCAGTGTTGATATTACTGGTCATAATTCGAAAAACAAGAAAGTAATAAGCTACCCTACCTTCAGTCCGCCATCCGACCAGTAGGGCATGGTGTAGATTTGCCAGTTCCTGAACCACCAGATGATTTAAATTCTATTCCAGCAGAAGTATTTTCTGGTGTACAATCTGATTTAGATGAACCAGATGATGATGATTTCCATTGCAATACAGAAAGTGTAGAGCCCAAATTGTTTACTCACACCGAGATTAACGATTTGGTTAGTGATCTGGGCTTAACGAAAGAATTGCTGAATTGCTTGGCTCTAGATTAAAAGAAAAGAACTTACTAGCAGCTGGAACCACCATATACATGTATAGAAAGAGAGAGCAGGAATTTTCCAAGTTTTTTCAACAAGAAGGTGTTTTAGTGTACTGCTCAGACATTCCCAGTCTGATGAATGAGTTTGGTATTGAATACAAAAATGAAGACTGGAGGCTGTTTATTGATTCATCCAAACATAGTGATGGAAAAACGCTACCAAGGCCGCTGGAACATCAACATGATGGGGGACTACTGTTGGTCACTTCGCCAAGAAGTTTAGCAAGCAACTCATCAGAGAAAAGGCTACACAAGAAGCTTCAAAGAAAAAATAGAAAGAAAATCCAAACCAATTTCAGCTGACAAGTGAAACCTCTATTAACACATATCATTGTTTTAAGTAATTTACTATAATTACAAACCATGCTTATGTCGTAACAAAGAGCTTTATTAATTTCCCCGTTTACCGTATAACATAGGGTTTTTATACTATATAATAAAAAGCATAGTGCTCGAAAGCTATGGGTGATACAAAAAAACTAATGCTAGATTTGGATTCAGCTCATAAAAATCTATATAGATCAGCTATCAAAGTAAAAAAAGTTTCCCAAAACATTTTTTCGTTGGCCTGTGATGGGTCGTTACTGGTTCTGCACTCTCCAGGAGTGTCCGGCTTATACTCCAGGAGTCCAAAACGTTTCGAGATTACACTAAGAAAAAATAAAGGATAGTTAAGATGGAGATTTTATTGTTTCAAGTGTTTTACATAGCCCCCTCTCCCCACTTGAGTACAGCGCACAGAACTTTGATACAACCATGTGAAACGTCAGGTTCGCTTGAATGTCTGTTATGTCGTCAACGCGTTGACCCTTCATGTGAATTTCTACACTTTGCCGTTCTGTGGTAGGTTCGTACTGATAAACAAGTTTCGTCATCCGTGTCTAGAAAAACTGTTCGTATTTTGCATTTCAATCAAGTCGTGGCAGGCGTCCGCGCATCGTTCTTTTTGTTCGGGATACAAGATGTGTGGGACAAGTTTTGCACATGCTTTTCTCCTCTTTAAAATATTCTGCACAATGTCTTGCACACTTGGTTTAGAGACGCTGCTCCATTGTGATTTGTGACGTATTAAAGTAGAACGTCCACTACTTAAAACTGTCTGCTCACAACTAGCTGGTCGAAAGCGCTTTTGTTGTTAACAGTTGTTAGTGGAAGCTACCAACGTAGTTACTAGTCGCCATGAATAAAATCAATCTTGGAACTTACTCAACAGACTGTGTACGTCATGACTCTATGACCTCAATAAAGAGAAACTAGTACAAAAAAAAAAAAATAGACAAATTATTGTCCTTATTGACAAAGATTACTCCCACTGTGTGTCTCATGTCTTTCTTGGACTGAAACGCTCGATCACAAAGAAAACTTTATGCTGTCTTGTCACATCCTCTATGACTCCAACTATCCGTCCGGTTCTCAGTCGATTCCGTCATGCCGCGCGGAGTGGCTGTGCGGTTAGAGGCGCCGTGTCCCGGATTGCGCGGCCCTCCCGCCAGAGGTTCGAGTCCTCCCTCGGGCATGGGTGTGTGTGTTGTTCTTAGCGTAAGTTAGTTTAAGTAGTGTGTAAGTCTAGCATCAGATGACCCCAGCAGTTTGGTCCATTAGGAATTCGCACACATTTGAAAATTTTGACTCCGACACCTTTGACCACTTACGTTTCCATCTAATACCCTTTTAACTATTTACCACTTATCCGTGCCACATACCGCGCAAATTGTAATCTGGCTGAGTTTACTATTCTTCCCATAGGTGGATCTTAACAGACAACTCAAACCTAGCTTCCTCTGTCGTAAGTTGGACCAACAATTCTTCGTAGTACCTTTCTCTCAAAGGCAGTGTGTATCGCTTACTATTGAAATACTCGCGTCTGGAGTTGCGCTGGTGTGTGATCTCGTATGCGGTGCCTTTGTTGCAGCGGAGTACGTGCGGCCTTGCGCGCGGTCTGACCCTGAGCTGAGCGCGTGCATCGGGCGCGCCATCGACCACCTGCGACCCTTCATCGTCAAGGGTAAGTCACACAGGTGCCTCAATACCACATTCCAGAGAAGGATTCTGAACCCAATTCATTTCCTTTCGGAGGTCTATTGCACAGTTATAATACGAGGGGCGATCAATAAGTAATGCAACACTTTTTTCCTGTAAGCTGTTGGTTTTATTCAGGATTCCAATACACCACATTTCAATTCGACGCCCTTAAACCCCCATACTGGGAGAGCACGTGGGGTGCCCTCATGGTACCGCTCTACTGGTCGACGTCGGCGACAGCGTCTTGCTGTATCAATAACCTCCCCATCATCCAGGTACTGCTTCTCGCGAAGTGCATCCTTCATTGGACCAGACAGGTGGAAGTCGGAAGGTGCGAGGTCCAAGCTGTAGGGTGGATGAAGAAGAAAATTCCACAGTAGTTTTGTGAGCTCCTCTTGCGTGCACACACTTGTGTGAGGCGCTGCGCTGTCGTGAAGAAGGTGAAGTCCGTTTGCATTTGTTTTGTAACGAAAACGCTGATGTCGTTTCTTCCGTTTCCCGAAGGTAGCATAGTACTCTTCAGAGCTGATCGTTGCACCATGAGGGAGAACATCAAACAGAATAGCCCCTTCAGAGTCCCAGAAGACCGTCACCATGACTTTACCGGTAGAGGGTGCGGCGTTTTCTTCGGAGGACAGGTAGTATGGGGCTACTCCATCTACTGCTACTTTTTTTTCGGTTCGAACTGATCAACCGATGTTTTATCGGCTATGACGGTGTTCGACAAAAAATTGTCACGATCAGCCTCGAAATATGCAAGTAATTCTGCACAGCTGGTTCTTCTGTTGGGCGGCTTGGAACACAACGGTCACGCACCTTTCAGTACACTAACTTTTGGACGAGCGTAAGCACCAACAACAGAGACGTCCAGTTGTACAGTGAGCTACTTGATTGTAATCCGTCGATCACCTCTAATGAGAGTGTCCGCACGTTCCAACATTGCAGGAGTCCACAGCTGTGTGCAGCCGGCCGGCAGGCGGGAGATCGCACAGGTTTACGCGACCTTGATGCAGCGATGGCGGACGCCTCGCCCAACGAATCACTGTGCTCTTTATAAACATTCTGCAAGTGCCTATCAATACCTGTGATGCTCTGGTTTTCCGCCAAAAGAAACTCAATGACAGCTCTCTATTTGGAACGGACCTCCGTGTGAAGAGTACGCATACACCCGCCACTTATCGGAACTTATGAATCTATAGGTGCCGATGCGGAAATATTCCACGATGTCACACAACTTCCGCATTTTTTCAACCAAAATTGGCCGAGAAAAAAAAATTTGTTGCATTGCCTATTGAACGCGACTCGTATAATATTACAAACGAAATTAGGAGCATTGGACAAGGCTTAAATTTACGAAACCCGCATTATACTTAATCTCGATAGCACCTTCATTTTTCATAGCGACGTCATTCGTTTGTAAATAATTTCTTTGTGTCTGTTTAAAACACAAATTCTTGTACAGGAAGTACTATGAAAAGAAGTATGTAATATAACTCGTATTAAAACACAGCTGACTTATTTCCTCTGTGCTTCCTGCTATCTCTGTTAAGTAATTTCTACTACCTGTACTGCAGAATCTCTACCTTTTGCTAAGACCACTGCTAGCTTCTCTTTAGTAAACTGTTATACTGAAATAAGCTGCTCTTTAAACCTCGTAGACTATACAACTCATACGTTTAATCACTCATTCAAACACGCTAGAAGTACAGCGTGGTAGACATTAATCATATGGCAATTTCGGTAGCAAAAACATGCAGGAACGAAGAATAAATATTATTATGTCTGAAGTTCATGTTACGTGAAGGAATCTGTTACTGTTGAAATTTATTATTCATTACTCTGAGTTAGTAGCTCACCATTTATATGGCTATATTTTAAACAGCAAAAGAAGGCAATAACCGTTAATCCAACATTAGAATATAAAATTGAATTACGATACACGAGGATCTTCACAGCAATCAGGAATTTAACTTTATATTACATATTGATTTAAATAGGTTTCGCCTGTGAGAAGCTTCCTGTGCTTGCTGTACAGAAAGCTAGGCTGCTTAGGTTTACAATAAATTCCACTATTAGGCCTGAGCCTCTTTTTAAACAAATAATTGACTACATTAAAACCCGTACGGTCAATCAGAAATTTCTAATAGATTTACTGTAATTCTTATTAGGAAATCTGACTTTGTGTCCATATTGCGACAGTTTGCTTCTCATCAACGACCAGCGATATACCTTCTTACCTTTCTGACGTCACCAATGGCTGCGGCGGGAAGATGCGCGATCTCTGCTCCTCTCATGTCGTAGTCTGCTACAAATGACAACTCTCGACAGCACTTAAGCCAAAATTTAGTTGAAAATTATTACATCCAAAATTCTTGCTTCCGAACAGCGCTAGATTAAGAATAAAAGTTTTAAATAACGCAAACGATGCCACTGGATAGGATGTGTCCTGATGACCCACGGAAACACAACATTGTCGTATTCGAGGATGCACTCCTCCTTGAATATATTTGTTGGGAGCGTGCACATTTATTGACAGATTCGCTTCAATGCAAGTTCGTGCTATTCTCTTACAATTAATAACAGTTAATAATAGCTTTACTTTTGTCCCGAAACTCGAACATGAGCATAATGTTTTTCCCTTTATCAGCACAGTCCATTCACAGTCCATGAAATACATAGTTTTTTTCCTGACAGTATTATTGACTCTTAACGTCAGTTATTCCTCATACCTATTCCTACTGTACGCCTTGCTGCAATGCCAATCAACTATGAAGCTTCTCGAATTTCACGTAGATGCTAGCAGCCAATTAAGTTTTTCTGAATATCTTCTGCTCTTTCCCACTCGCGAATCTTCACCAAGGAAACACCTCTATCCATTCTTCAGTTCTCGTTCCTCTACTTTATCATCCTTTAATACATACACTGTCCTTGTGTACAATAAAAAGCATTCATCAAACAGTTAGTGTATACAGCACCAGCACCACGCACCGATACCACGACAGATTTCAACACGCGACAATATCTCTCGGGCCCGATTTCACCCTTTTCTATATCAACTGACACTTCGTTTAATACTCATTCCACAGATGCAGACCAAATTACTCCTCCTTCACATACCCACATTCACCAAACCTCATAAAAAACCAAAAACTCCAGTGTATTCCAACTCACAACTCCTCTATCAATTGTCTTCGTCGCCCTTGTTTCGCTTTAGCACAGATTATGTTTAGTGCAAAGTAGGCATAACACACAATAAATTAATTTATTACATTATACAAATTTCCATAGAGGGAACATTTTCATAACATAAGAAAGTACACTCACATACTAGTCACGACTCTATGAACAGAGGAAGGTCAATAAATACGAAAAGGAATTTTACCTTCAAAACAACGGACAATTAAATAATCATAGTAGATCCCCTAATCAGAACAGATAATTAGGCTTTAATAAAATTTCCGTCTCATTATGAGTACTGCTAATAGGATTCAGTTCCGTTTGATACAATACATAGACGAATGTGGCAATCCCTAATCGACAAGGCCGCCCGTTGTGACCGAGCGGTTCTAGGCACTTCAGTGGACCGCTATGGTCGCAGGTTCGAATCCTGCCTCGGGCATGGATGTGTGTGATGTCCTTAGGTTACTTAGGTTTAAGTAGTTCTAAGTTCTAAGGGATGATGTCCTCAGATGTTGAGTCCCATAGTGCTCAGAGCCATTTGAACCATTTTTTTAATCGACAAGGAGACGTTGTATCACTCTTAATATGATTGCGATAAGATAGCAGAGCAACGAAGACATGTGATTGTAGAGAAATCACTACACTTGAGTGAAACTGAGCAGTAGGTCCTAGTTCAGAGGCAGGTAACGCCCCTCCCCACTGCAACGAAGGTAGTGACACAACGATCATTTGCATTGTACAGGTTCCGAAAGCTATCCTCTTACACATTTCTCCACTGTTACAAGTGAATATCGTCCATAAGTGACGAGTGACTGGCAATGTAGGACGCAGGAATGATGTTTTAAAAGTGAATAAAATATTCTCGGTTTTCTTGAGGCATCAAACCAGGGTCAAACATTAATCTTTCGCTGACCACTAATGTCATATTCACCAGCACCAATTGGCTGTCGTGTATGATACTGCAATGCAGTTTTGCAGGTCACAACAAGCTTGTGATTGGTCAGCGTACGTCAGCATTACATCATGCCGCCTTAGGTTATGTCAACCTCAGGTAATACAACAAAAACCTTACATTAACATGCGGAGAAGATGATCATTAAAAGTCCCTGCGAGAATAAGAAAACCCTTGCAGTTGCCTTGTTACATTGTAATTAATATCAGCCCCGCCATTATAAGACTAGCAGGAGTGACAGCGCTTACAAGTAGTGGTTCTGGAAGGCAATGCAATCCTTTGAAGGAGAAAATACAGCCAAGGCGATTGCGATATTGCTCAATCACTAGCAAGCATATCCTGATCCCGCCACAACACACGACACCAACCACAGATAAGTAGGTCCCGTCCCAGCAGTAGACAACTGCACTCGTTTCCTATGTGGGAGCTGACGCGGGTGACTTTCTGGTTCACTATACCGAGCCAATTACACGAAGTCTTTCTAGGCGTTCGGCACTGTGCCATGCCGTCGATTTAGCAAATATAAGACTGCAAACGTAAACTCGGTCCCCAGGCCTGGAGGTCACATCTGTACCGACCGACCGCCGTGCCATCTTCCACCAATGGCGTCACTGAATTCGGTCTGAAGGGGCGTGGGGCCAGCACACCACTCTCCCTGTTGTCAGTTTTCGTGACCTACTTGATCAAGTAGCTCCTCGATTGGAATCACGATGCTGAATGCACCCCGTTCCAGTACAAGAATATTCCAAAGCGCTATTTGTCGGCAAATATTCTACAGAAACGAAGGTAACATCGTATGGGTCCCAGGTATGCGTAAAAGAAAGTCTGATTTCCTCAGTATATATAAACGATTTATCGGATGGTATCAGCAGTACTACAAGATTCATCACTGACGACACTGTTGTCCACAGGAAAGTATCGCCATTGGACACTTGTAAAAAAGAACGTAAAAAGACTTCAAAAATTTTTCTCTTCGTGAAATAAATGTACACGTCAAATCTTTAAGTATGACGAATTTGAGAGTATTGTTGCAGCGTTTGGAGAGCTTATCAAGTGGAGATGACAACAGACTTTAACGTTACGCGTCTGTCGGCGAGAGATTTGGCCACCTTGCGTTGGATGGAGGAAATGTGAATTTGCTAGTAGGGGCCACTGGGTCAGGACGCAGCGTGGCCGCACCAGCCAAAGAGCCGCGGCTGGGCAAGCCGAAGCAGCCAGGACAGACGAGACAGGCGCAAAGGCATCGCCAAAGGGTCAGATGTGGGGAAAGTCCCGGTATTTGGACGACGCTTCGATCGCTTAAGAAGGCCAGATACGCTCAAAAAAACTGAAAGGTGGCTTCTTGCAGCTCTCTGAGAATCCATAATAAATCAAAGTCGAGTATTAAGGCAGAACTGAATACATCTGCGATCTCAGAAAAATGAGGTGCATCCAATGACACAAAAATATTTTCAATATCCTTAAAACTACACTAGTTAATATTTCACAGCTAATAAACAATGTCACAATGAACCTCTGAAGTAACAACTTTCAAAAGCTTCATGCGATTTCAACAAACACTATCTCAGATGACAGCATTGCACTATAGCTATCATCTCTGGAAGCTACGTACCTGTATCTATTTTATTTATTGATTTATTCCGTTTCTTATATCTTCTCATTACGCCGATGTTTGCCAGAACTTCGTATCCCCCACAATTACACAGCAAATGAATACAGCATGAACACCTCACATTTTGTCATACTTGTGTACTTATTAAATGAACAGTTTACCATTTTTCTGGTAACTTTATTTCAATATTAATTGCAATTGATAGTAGAAAATCATGGTGATTTAAAAAGTGGTCAGTCATATGCGTTAGCTGACACCATCTTTGTAGAAGAGAGCCATTTGCTTCTGACAATCAGGCTTAAACAATTGTTTGAACAATATTTAACAACAATCTGTTGCCATTTAACATTATTGCACTTTCACAGGAATACTGGATTATTTATTTATCTACAAATCTTTATTTACATTTATTGTGAATGGTCTGTATGTGACCGAATGTTTATAACATTTCGTTATTTAAATATTGTTTTAAGACGATAGTTTAGTAAGGGAACTGGTCGAGCTGAATCAAATGATGTCTGTAGAAAGTAAGAGCGATGTATTCTTGGTAGGGACAGCCTTCAGCCAATGGAAAAGCAGACAAGAGGGGAACACTACGGGAGTCAAGTGGAGATGGGGACTTTTTCGAGTGGATAGCTCAAGGGAACGACTGTTGGCACTTCTAAAAGGAGGCAGATCTGTCTGTGCTAACTAGTGGTATTCGATCATTCAGGTGAGGTGTTTGGTTGTAGGCCACTATGATACATTAACTTCTGAAGAGGCTCTATATTTCTAGAGGTCTGATTGTACTCCAGAGTATGATTCTAAATTTTTCCGCTTGTATTTCCGCTCTGTGGATAAACAGAGTATGAGTTACTCTTCTTTGTATTGCGAGTTAATTTGTAAATCATTATGTTGAACTATGAACTTTTTGGATCTGGTGAATATTTTGTGTTTGTGATTACAATATGAACTTAGGTTTTGCATATCTTTGATGACTATTTAGTTTGGGGCTTTTGCTACCATTCTCATAATGCTCTCAACATAACTACTGCATTCGGTAAGGGTATTTTCTGTCTGTGTTTTAACTGAATATCGTTTATTTGATATCTATCACCAACATAAATTACAGACATTAGAATTGCTAATAAATTAATCATTTAATTTTTATTTTGTATTTCTGTGTACTTTATTACCTCGCAGTTTTAGACAATGCATAGACTATTTGACTGTAGGATGACAGCTATAGGTTATTATTTGCAGCGAATTAGCTGCGGGGCGTGAATGCAGACGTGCGCGTCTCTACCTTATGACTGCATCAAGCTATTATTTTTAAACAGAGCCGTGCATCGCCTCAGAACCTAAAGTATCAGTAACGACAGATAAAGACACAACTGATTTGCTCGTATGGGATGCTGTTTTGAAGACCACTAAACTGGCAGAAAACTTAGGTATCGTCGCAATACATCGAACGAATTCCGACCCCCGCTGCTAGAATTGTAACAGGCAGACAGAGCCTTTATGAAAGTGTAACAGATATGCTGAGGGAGCCTATAATGAGAATCCTTGGAAGAAAGACAACAAAGTTTTCGGGAAACCGCATCGGGTAAAATTTGTCGGGTAAATTTAGAGAATGTGTACTCGAAGAAGCTGCGGCTGCCGAATATTTCGTTTAAGGATGTTGAGAATAAAAGTGATTGGTGCACGTACAGAAACACATTGTCATTTTCATCCTCGCTCAGTATGCGAGTAGAATGGAACAGAAAAACGACAATATTGTTACCATGTACTCTACAGTGGTTCGCAGAGTATAAAACTGGATGTAGATGTAAATGTAGATTAAAGCAGTCTGACGCGATGAAATCTACCGGAGAGACGTTTTTCATGACATTAGAGAGTGCTCACGTGGGGGCGAGACACTGGACCCAACAGGTCATGATTTTTTCTGCCCCACGCACAGTGTCCTCAGATAAGTTAGCTACCCTCCTGACACCTACCACGTATCACTTTTCTGCGACGTTTCTTGACTTTCTCTACAACTGACTGGAAAGCCACACGGCAATTCCACACACGAATGACTCGAGTAGAGATGTGTCCTGTACGTGGCGAAAGCCACACAATGAGGCTTCATTTTTCCGAGCATCGATCACACTAAGCCTGTCTAATAAATGCGCACGTTCATCTTGCGTGTTTTGACCTCGATGAGGAGTACTCATATTTGATTTACATGCCTCTAACGATAGAAAATAAATGGAAGTTGGATCAGGTACGACGGAACGATGTCCGGGTAGAATGGGGAAGAAAATCGTGATCTTTGTAGGACAAGATCGCTCGTCCTTGAGGATTTTTCATTGAGTAGAGTTCGGATATCGCTATTAAGGCAACAGAAGGGATAAAGGTGCTAGACCAATGTGTGTGCTATCTTTCTGGAACCTGGTTTTCTGTTATACACATCTTCAAAAATTAGAGCAACTGGAGTCTTTTAGTCTTAATCAAAACGGCACGTACTCCCTCGGAGGCATACAAACGCACGCATACGGACTCCCAAGTACAGAATAAAAGTTGGTAACGTAGCACTTCGTTTAAAACGCACTGTTACCAAAAAGGCCAGTGACGGGATGTGGAATGAAACAATAAGTCGCGCAAATATGACATGCTCATAACACAGAATAAGAACGGGTTGTCAGTCACCCTGAGAACAAAATTCAGCTTAACAATCTGCGTCCAACATCATACACAGCACTTTGTTACTTACCATATTCGTTTCTTCATTGGATAACCTAGTTGGTAGCACAGTGAAAACTCGCGTATCTTCAGCGTGGCCATGAGAACCGGAAAGTGGTGGATAACTACAACAGAGAGGGAGTCATGCATAATAATTGAGTTCTCTGTTGTCTGCATAGCCGAAACTGCCCTTTACGGACTTGGTTTCCTCTGATCGCACTGCCAGGGACTTCTTTCTTCCATAGACATTTTGACAGACCAGATGGACAACGACATAATTGCTGACAGAACGGTAGCACACCGGCCCTTAAAATTATTCAAATTCTGTAATTCGTTAACAGAAAGAAAGGCTTTTAATACAACATGTGGACTAAATGGTACAAAATAATTTCTCCTAGCCCCGTACACATCCCTAGTCGTGAAAATTTGTGCTTCTGAATTTGTAATAGCTGTGCAAATATTTGTGGAATTTAAAGCGAAGAACTTGGGGACCACGGATAGTTCACCTCCTTGCCATTGTCTGTTGCTTGTTCCCCATGTTTTGGGTTTTAATTCTGCAAGTAATTTCATAGATATTAAAAACTCACAATCACAAATTTTCAGGACCATCTCTATAGGGTTAGGAATCTGTATGGAGCTAGGGGAAATTCTTTTATACTTTTTAGTCCGTCTTTAAAACGTGTTATATTAAAAAGGTTTTTATTTAAATAATTATATTTTACTTCTATAGAAATAGGCGGCGCCTAGATAGCGACTGTGGGCTTGGTGTGTAAGGTATGTGGCTGCAGTCAGCGCCCAGCTCTCCAGCGCGTGTCTCGCTGCCCGCAGGTATCCCGGAGCTGGCGGTGCCCACGATCGAGCCGCTGGTGATCCCGCGGCTCTCCATGGAGAACGGCAACGGTGCGGTGAGGGTGCGCGCCGCCTTCCACAACGTCACCATCGTCGGCGCCAGCAACTACACCGTCTCCGCCGTCAAGTACGTCTCTCTCCACACCAGCGCTTCTAGCGATACTCACCAGCCAGCCACCTGTGGCCGTAACTCCCCGGACACTCACTATCTCAGTATTCACATTTCTTTGGATGCTGCACAACGCGTTCTTGTCACTGAAATCAAAAACAAATAATTGCAATTATCATAGTCGTTGCCAGTTCTTTGTCCCCTGTATTGACATGGCACGCAACCGACGCCCTATTTCATTGTTACAGTTATCAGGACAGACCACAGAATGCATATTATCATCTTTTCAGCTACATTATTGTACTCTGAAGAGCCAAAGAACCTGGCCCCCGCGAGCACGCAGAAGTGCCGCGACACGACGTGGCATGGACTCGACTAATGTCTGTAGTAGTGCTGGAGGGAACTGACACCATGAATCCCGCAGGGCTGTCCATAAATCCGTAAGAGTACGAGGGGTTGCATATCTCTTCTGAACAGCACGTTTCAAGGCATCCCAATTACGCTCAATAATGTTCATGTCTGGGGAGTTTGGTGGCCAGCGGAAGCGTTTAAACTCAGAAGAGTCTTCCTGGAGCCTTTCTGTAGCAATTCTAAACGAGTGCGTTGTGGCATTGTCCTGCTGGAAACGTCCAAGTTCGTCGGAATGCACAATGAACATGAACGGATGCAGGTGATAAGACAGGATACTTACGTATGTGTCACCTGTCAGAGTCGTATCTAGACGTATCAGGGGTCACGTATCACTACAACCGCACACGGCCCACTCCATTCGAAAGCCTCCACCTCCTGCAACAGTCCCCTGTTGACATGCAGGGTCCATCGATTCATGAAGTTATCTCCATACCTGTACACGTCGATCCACTCGATACAATTTGAAACCAGACTCGTCCGACCAGGCAACATGTTTCCCGTTATCAACAGTCCAGTGTCAGTGTTGACGGATCCAGGCGAGGCGTGAAGCTTTGTATCGTGCAGTCATCAAGGGTACACGTGTGGGCCTTCGGCTCCAAAAGCCCATATCGATGATGTTACGTTGAATGGTTCGCACTCTGACACTTGTTGATGGCCCAGCACTGAAATCTGCAGCAATTTGCGGAAGGATAGCACTTCTGTCATGTTAAACGATTCTCTTCAGTCGTCGTTGGTCCCGTTCTTGCACAGATATATTTCCGCAGCAGCGATGTCGCAGATTTGATATTTTACCGGATTCATGATATTCACGGTACACTCGTCAACTAGTCGCACGGGAAAATCCCTACTTCATCGCTGACTCGAAGATGCTGTGTCCCGTCGCACGTGCGCCGACTATAACACCACGTTCAAACTCACTTAAATCTTAATAAGCTGCCATTGTAGCGGCAGTAACCGATGAGACAACTCCGAGGCACTTGATGTCATATAGGCGTTGCCGACCGCAGCGCCGTATTCTGCCTGGTTACATATCTCTGAATTTGAATACGCATGTCTACATCTGTTTCTTTGGCGATTCAGTGTATGTTCTTTCACAGGAATATTCTGCCTATTACTTGTGGTATAGACAAAGCCTGATGCCTAAACTTGGAAAACCTGTAACTATCCGAAATATTGTCATAGGCATTGTATTTGTTGTACCATTGACCAGAAGTAATGTCCTTGACTCATATCTGGAGAAATATTCCCATATGATCACACTACGTACACCACATTTCCACATTACCACAGCATACTTATGTAAATGCCAGGTACACGTATCCCATTTTGATTTTTGCATTATTTACAGCGATTCAGTACTTGGTAAAACCGTCTTCTAATCCCCCATTTCGTCAAAGCGATTCGTTCTTGTGACAAGCAGTTCTGAGTAATTCCACGACCATAGAAACAGATTCGTATCACCTCTTTCAGTTCGTTCTCTTCCATACGGGTATCTAAGCTGCAGTAGATGATTAGAACATTTGACATATAGCTCATGCAGTGCGCATTTAAGGTTCAGCAATTCCTTCCAGTTATTTCAATAGATCTAGCAGAGCAACTGCTTCCCAGACATTTACGTTTCAAAATAACGTCGTATGTATGCACAGGCATCTACAGTGACATCTGTATGACGGAATGTCTAACTTATCGGCTCCTAAAGTCATTCTCCGTTTGAGCTCTCTCCATTCTCCTTGTTGAGTGGTCCTCAAAGACACACATACCGAGACTATATAATGCGTCTGCAGTGACTCGCCAGGATATTTTATATCACATAGGATACCTTCCCACATGTTCTGTTATCTCTTTCTACCATTTATCAATTTTTTTATCTGCATATATCAGACACTACTAAAGATTTCTGAAATCTGCTTTAAATATTCAAATTTTTTTTAGCCTTGTAGTTTTAGCCGCTACTAGTTTTTCCACCGATAAGATTCAGTGGTTAACTCTTAGGTAGAAGGAACGGGATTCAGAACACCGTTTGACCGCCCTGATTTATGTTTTCCGTGTTTCTCATAAATTGATTAGGGCAAATCCCCGAATATTTCCTTCCAAAAAGACACTACAGATCACTTTTCAATTGTGAACTTCTCACCCATTTTTAACGACTGTATGTAAACCTTAAGCGTCCTTCCTTTTATTTTTTTCTACTGCGAAATTAACTGTTCCGGTTCCCTCAATACATGTCCATATGAACTCGTCCCTTCATCAAACAACAATTTTTGTCCTATTAAACAATTTGTAGGGCATTCCAAACTGAAAAAATGCAGCACACTCACACCGATTGAGATTTTATCTAGAGTTCTTTACTAAAGTATCCTTTTTACTACTTCTTCTCTTCGTATTTTATCTTAATCAAAATATTCAACTACATAGCGCACTGAACTTCTTAAATGTCAATTACATAGTAAGGATCTTCATACAGCCAGAATCAAATTTAAGACTGTGCTCAATCCATGGTCTCAAGTCGTAACAGTACATCCTGCCAGAAGCAGAAGTACGATAGGTTTATTAAAATCCAACAGGCATGACCTCATGTAGTTTGCGCTGGCCGCTGTGGCCGAGAGGTTCTAGGCGCTTCAGTCTGTTAGGGTCGCAGGTTCGAATCCTGTCTCGGAAATGGATGTGTGTGATATTCTTAGGTCAGTTAGGTCTAAGTAGTTCTAAGTCGAGGGTACTTATGATCTCAGATGTTAAGTCCCATAGTGCTTAGAGCCATTTGAACCAATATCTGACAGTGAACTTGAATCAACCAAACCCGCGACTAGTATGACAATCCATTTGTGCCCATCTCTCATGCTATTAAAATATGAGCTACTTCGGAAACCCAAGACAGGAGTTACTGCTGCCCTTTTCACGAATCCTACTAAACTACAGTGCATGTCAGATTCCCCTGACAGCTAAACGATAATCTCATGTTAGCTTTCCTCTCCAGCTGATCCGGACAATTCTTGTTAGTTGTCTCATGTCATGTTCAAGAGAAGCCATACTCGAATATTTGAGCATCTTCAATGGACTGAATGTTTAGTCATATGTCGTAACGTTGAATCTCGGTGGGATACTGTCGTCCGTGAAGAACCCAGCCTGCTTGCCTGAATAATACAGACCGGTGCAGTCAGGCGGCCATAAGATGGTTCTGCTTTGGTAGTCCTTTCTTCCCTCTATCTTCTGACTGATTCGATGAGGACCGTCACGAATTCCTCTCTTGCAGCAACCTCTTCATTTCAGAATAGCTACTGCACACTACGTCCTCACTTACTTGTTGGATATATTCCAGCGTCTTGTCTTACGTAACAATGTTTACCCTCCACAGTTCCCTGTGGTACCATGGAGGTGATTTCTTGATGTTTAACCATATGTCCTGCCATCCTGTCGCTTCTTTTTGTTGGTGTTTTGCATATGATACTTTCTTCACCGACTGTGCAAAGCGCCCTCCGATACTGCAATGCTTGTGTTGTTAAGAGGAACGATGTAATATCCGAAGGAGCATTGTATTGTTCCTCTTAACAACACAGGCACTGCAATATCGTAGATCAGGATTGCTCAACGGGCATTTTAACCGTCGTCCTCCCGATTGCGATGACAGTGTTTCGCCATGTGCACCTCACTCTAAGTGTCGATTGGAGGTCTCGCATTCATCGCTATATCTGCTGTGACAGAGTCAAAACGTTCTGAGCAATTGTCAGCTTCCAAAATCTTCTGAGTATGCTGATATGTTGACAGTTCTCACTACGTCATTCTGGGTCTGCTCATTGCAAATGTATTTTATCCACGGGAACTGTCCTGCCCCATTGTAATTGGTCCTAATCACACTGCCCAATATAGCCCTGTAATTTGGTAAAGTGGTGGGAGGGTATCAACGTAACTTGTAGCGGTTCAGATTATACACCTCGAAACTGTGCACTCATCATGCGATGTTTCTGGAAGATACATGGCTAGCGGATGGATTATCTAGGTTATAAACTATTTACGCAAGAATAGTGGACACTTTCCTTTTCTTCAGGTGGGCTACGTACTAATCGTCTCAAACGAGCCACTCCCATGTATTCCTCTAATAAAAGGTATCTCCAATCGTGAGCGCACCAGCTACTCTTCGATACTCATAATCATTTTGCTAACCTCTGTAGCACTCTTCCACTGTCCGCAAAACAACTGATTACTTTGGTCTTCGTCAGTCTCCGAGGGTGTCGCAGTCTACTAACTGCATCTGTCTGAATTTACTCTGTACTGTTGTTGCGTTTAGCGCTCGTAGACATCGCCCTTGCTACTCACGCATCTGCTATACAGGGTGTTACAAAAAGGTACGGCCAAACTTTCAGGAAACATTCCTCACACACAAAGAAAGAAAATATGTTATGTGGACATGTGTCCGGAAACACTTACTTTCCATGTTAGAGCTCATTTTATTACTTCTCTTCAAATCACACTAATCATGGAATGGAAACACACAGCGACAGAATGTACCAGCGTGACACTTTGTTACAGGAAATGTTCAAAATGTCCTCCGTTAGCGAGGATGCATGCATCCACCCTCCGTCGCATGGAATCCCTGATGCGCTGATTCAGCCCTGGAGAATGGCGTATTGTATCACAGCCGTCCACAATACGAGCACGAAGAGTCTCTACATTTGGTACCGGGGTCGCGCAGACAAGAGCTTTCAAATTCCCCCACAAATGAAAGTCAAGAGGGTTGAGGTCAGGAGAGCGTGGAGGCCTCTACCAATCCATCGGTCACTGAATCTGTTGTTGAGAAGCGTACGAATACTTCGACTGAAATGTGCAGGAGCTCCATCGTGCATGAACCACATGTTGTGTCGTACTTGTAAAGACACATGTTCTAGCAGCACAGGTTGAGTATCCCGTATGAAATCATCATAACGTGCTCCATTGAGCGTAGGTGGAAGAACATGGGGCCCAATCAAGACGTCACCAACAATGCCTGCCCAAACGTTCACAGAAAATCTGTGTTGATGACGAGATTGCACAACTGCGTGCGGATTCTCGTCAGCCCACACATGTTGATTGTGAAAATTTACAATCTGATCACGTTGGAATGAAGCCTCATCCGTAAAGAGAACATTTGCACTGAAATGAAGATTGACACATTGTTGGATGAACCATTCGCAGACGTGTACCCGTGGAGGCCAATCAGCTACTGATAGTGCCTGCACACGCTGTACATGGTACGGAAACAACTGGTTCTCCCGAAGCACTCTCCATACAGTGACGTGGTCAACGTTACCTTGTACAGCAGCAACTTCTCTGACGCTGACATTAGGGTTATCGTCAACTGCACGAAGAATTGCCTCGTCCATTGCAGGTGTCCTCGTCGTTCTAGGTCTTTCCCAGTCGCAAGTCATAGGCTGGAATGTTCCGTGCTCCCTAAGACGCCGATCAATTGCTTCGAACGTCTTCCTGTCGGGACACCTTCGTTCTGGAAATCTGTCTCGATACAAACGCACCGCGCCACGGCTATTGCCCCGTGCTAATCCACACATCAAATGGGTATCTCCCAACTCCGCATTTGTAAACATTGCTTTGACTGCAAAACCACGTTCGTGATGAACACTGACCTGTTGATGCTACGTACTGATGTGCTTGATGCTAGTACTGTAGAGCAATGAGTCGCATGTCAACACAAGCACCGAAGTCAACATTACCTTCTTTCAATTGGGCCAACTGGCGGTGAATCGAGGACGTACAGTGCATACTGACGAAACTAAAATGAGCTCTAACATGGAAATTAAGCGTTTGCGGACACATGTCCACATAACATATTTTCTTTATTTGTGTGTGAGGAATGTTTCCTGAAAGTTTGGCAGTACCTTTTTGTAACACCCTGTATATTGCTGAAATCCTATTATCAGTCTGTCATTACGGTTATTTCATTGGAGTTATCAAATAGAGTAAGTTAAAATTCTGTTTGTCAGTGGCTTGATGATATGTGGGCTACAAATCCTCCAGTGAGTGATAGATAACTGATGTATTGTGAATGATGCTACAACTGACCCGCTGTGGACACTGCCTTAACGTGGCTCCGTCTGTGCGGTTGCTCGAGACCTCAGTGTGCTCTGGAAAGAGCGGTTAGAATACAATAGCACCGCCACTCGAGCCTATAATTCAACCCATATATCTATGACACAAAGGCGAGAGTAAAATAATGTTGCAAAACTGGCATTAAAATAGTGGGTAAAAGGTGACCTTGCTCTACTCAGTGAGAGGGAGAAGAATTACGCAACTTCTAGAATGGAACGAACAGTTTAATAAGCACGCATTATGGATTGATAGTAGACGGAAGAAACACGAAAAGTAATGAGGAGTAGAAGAAATTAACGAGAAGCGTAACATAGTTGGTGAGCACGGAGTTAACTGAGGCGAAAAGTTTACTTTTTTTATTTTCGCAAAGTTATGATCTGTCCGTTCGTTCATTAACGTCTCTGTTCACTGAAATAAGTTAAGTGTCTGTGTTTTGCGACCGCACCGCGAAACCGTGCAATTAGTAGACGAAAGGACGTGCCTCTCCAATGGGAACCGAAAACATTTGATCGCTAGGTCATAGGTCAACCCATTCCTCCACAGGAAATCACGTCTGATATATTCTATACGACACTGGCGATGGCATGTGCGCCACATGACGGGAATATGTTGTCGACCCACCTAACTTGTACACTTGGCGAATGGGTAAAAAGATTCTTCTACCTTGCCCGATTTAGGTTTTCTTGTGGATGTGATAATCACTCCCAAAAAGGTGATGAAAACATAAGAGTTTGTCAGATAATAATTCTCTGAAAATAAAAAATTAAACTTTTCACCCGAGGGAAGACTTCAACCAAGGACCTCTCGTTCCACAGCCGCTCACGCTAACCACGGGACCACGGCGTTCCTGAGCTCACACTGTCCTTGATATGGCCTATCTTGCGCATGGACTACTCAGTTTGTATATTTTGCTTATTTTTTCATAGTTCCACACAACTTCTTCCTGTTTTCTCGATTGATCTGTGTTCAGTTTTTCAAGGCCTATCCACTGTGCCAACTTACAAGTAAATCTGAGGGGGGTGCAATGGGGAGGTTCCCTTGTAAGTGACATATTCAACGTTTCCGTGATGGAGTGGGCCACGGATCCAGTTTCATGGACAGAGTCTTAACTCATGTAATCGTCCACACTAGTACGACACTGGTGACAGAGAGAACGCCTTGCGAATCGAGCGTCCTTCGTACTCACGTGACCTGAATATCGAAGAGCAGGTGGAAGCCGCTGTCGGCCTCGTGTCGCGCAGCGGGTGCCACCATCTGGCTTTCCCAGGGACTAAAAGTTCGGACCGCGCTGCTGAAGACTTCAATCCACACAGACACAGACTGCTATTACTCTGAGTGAAGCTATGTGTTTTCTGTGCTCCTGTGTCCACACATGCTCTGACGGTGTGAATTCATGGCGTATAATGTATTACGGTGGCAGTACCCTCTGAGAATGGTCGTTTTTGCACAGATAGGTTGTGTGGTGCCGCCATGCTCTCTCAGCTAAACCAGGTCAGACCATCCAACAGTTGCTCCATTGGTATTTGGTCAAATGTTTGAGAGAAGCAAAATCAAGACTCCTCGGAAATTACATAATGAATTTTTGTGCGATTTTACACAGTCAAACAAAGACCGGAAAATTGACAAATGGGAGATCAAATTGACCAGCGTGAGATATAATTTTGCAAAGAAAGATTTAATTGGTTGAAAGATGTCAGGGTAATTAAGAAAAACCTAATAAGAAATTGCAGGGAAAATTTTGTGTGCGAATTTTCGTAGCTAAACGTAGAATGGGAAATCGAGACTGGAGGTATCAAACTGACCAGCATCTCATCTTCTTTTAAAAGCAAATACTTATTGCTACAGAATAATCAAGACGTTTTATAAAAACTTAATTAGTAGCTTGAGGGAAAATTACACAATTTTCATAGCCAAAGAAAGAGTGTGAAGGCACAAATGGGGTATCAAACTGACCAGCGTGAAGTCTAAATTTGAAAAAAAAAGTTTAATTGTTTGAAAGTAATCAGGATGATTAAAAAACTTAATTAGTAGTTTGAGGGAAAACTGAAATATTTCACGAAAAGCTACTGCTATCTATGTAAATGAAGTGTAAAAATTTAATCTCTTCAAGACCTAGCTATTTTGCGCATAAAAAGTTACATTAGTGTCATACTTAGATTTTAAAAAATGTTGAGATTTTTTTGAAAGGTCAGATGTTTCGTAAAATGATTTGTTTAAATGTGAGAAAAATAAAAGTGATTAGAGAAACGTTTGACGTGCCTAAGAATGGTGCTCGAAATTTTGTTTAGCAAATGGGGTGCTGACAGAATTTAAAGCCCAGTGTTTAACTTAGAATCTTAGGATTCTAATGAGTGCTAGAGGATATTTGTCTAGTGGGTTATGTAAACCGTGAAGTCTGCTGTTGTGCTGTTGTGTGGCTTTGAGATACTGTTGCTATGTGAAGTCAAGCGGTAAAATTTTTACCAGTTGGGATAATATTGCCGTACATGATTTCCAGCATCACTCAAAAGTGTGTCAGAGGTTCCTGTACTCTATTTTATTTCTTACTTTTAGACAAATCATTCCACAAAATATGTGAATGTTTTCTTTTCTTCAATAATGACTCTGAATGAGAAGGCTTGCTAAACAATGTGTACCGATGTGAGGAAGAGCCGAATGTCTAAAGCATAGACTCTAAATTTCTCTTTAATCCTTGCACGCATTGTTCATCAATAATCGTCACAGCACGTTCTGAGAAAAACTGGTCCCTGTCCATTCAAGGAAATTCTTCTGATTGTGTATCCATATCATGAAGTAAAAGCAGAATGTTTGAATATTGCTGCAAGCAGCTACATCAATAGTTTGCCGATAACGACTGCCAATGACAGTGGCCTTAAAATCGTGAGTGGGTAACTTTTCATCCTCGGAGATAGTTACACCAAACGTTTTTGGGTGGAAAGTCACTTCATGTAAGAAATAACAGTCACTGACGTTTAGACCACGAATGCAATGATCTTCGTCTGGGTCTACATCCAGAAAAATTTTATCTTCTTCATGAGACAGATTTTTCATTTTTAAAAACACACAAGCATAATGTGATCTTTATAAATTCTGGCAGCTACATTAAACGAGACGTGGGTCTTATTTTTACGTCATCAAGGAGTCACACACTAAGAAGAATTTCCAGCCGCTCACGCCCCCTTTTATATGAAGGATGAACTGGACCACCGCTGACAAAGTTTCGAAGCTTATTCTGGGATACTGCCTGAGTATTTTGGTATTAGAGACCTGTGGCATTCGGTGGTTCATTGCAGAGTAATTGCATATCATTTGATTTATTACCTCCACTTAGCTTTGTTTCCAAATTGCATCGAGAATATGTGCTCAACACTGTAAACGTCGAAGGTAGGCTTTATGTGTTTTATTTGGAAACAAACTTGTCGCGTCCATTCATATATCTACTACTGACAAGAGAAAGGCCTACTTTAGTTTTCATCCTCAAGCTTGCATCAGTACTGCTCAGTTTTTTCTCTGATTTGTTTTTCCGCTTGCGTTAGTTGTACGTTAATATTCACTGTACACTCTGGCGTGATCATGGGGATCAAAATTTTGAACAATACGTGTAAGGGAGGAGTTCAGCATTTGTTACTTGCTGTACTGGACTCTGACAGAACTGATTGAAGTCACAGTGATGAAATTGTACGTCTTTTGTCTCGTGGTTTATTGTATTACTGCATATTTTCTGCAATACGTTTTGGTGGTTGCGTATTACAGGCATTTCCACTGCTCTGAAGGCATTTTGACAGAAACGTAATAGGAAGAAAAACTCCAATAAATCATGATTAAATATTACTGTTAACGGATTTTAAAAGGGCAGCATGGTCATCACCTACTGTAAAAAATTTGTGTTTATAAAATCCGCTGTTGCAATGTCATTATCAAGCCGAGTAGTTGTGGTCCAGTACATACCAAAACTTTTAAAAAATCATTTGACGTGTAGTGAAGTACTGCACTTGGTAATGGCCACGAGACGAAATTCTAACAGTAGACTTGATGAAGAAACTGATTTTTACACTCGAAAGCTGCCATCTACACTTTGCAAATCACAATTAAGTACCTGACAAAGGGTTCATCGAATCACCTTCACAATAATTCTCTGTTATTCCAGTCTCGAACAGCGCGCGTTAAAAACGTACACCTGCATCTTTACATGTGAGCTTTGATTCCCCTTATTTTGTTATGATGATCGTTTCTCCCTATGTAGGTCGGCGTCAACAAAATATTTTCAAATTCGGAGGAGAAAGTTGGTGATTGAAATTTCGTGAGAAGATTCCGCCACAACGAAAAGCGCCTTTGTTTTAATGATAACTACCCCAAACCCTGTATCGTTTCAGTGACACTCTCTATTTTGCGATAATGCAAAACGTGTTGTTCTCCTTTGAAATTTCTTTATGTACGCCGTTAATCCTATCTGGTAAGGATCGCAGACCGTGCAGCAGTACTCGAGAAGAGGATGGACAAGAGTAGTGTAGGCAGCTTCTTTAGCAGATCTGTTACATTTTCTATGTGTTCTGCCAATAAAATGCAGTCTTAAGTTTGCATTCCCCACAGCATTTTCTATGTGTCCTTTCCAATTTAAGTATATCGTAATTGTAATTCGTAGGTATTTAGTTGAATCTAGGGCCTTTAGATTTGGCTGATTTATCGTGTAACGGAAGTTTAACAGATTTCTCATAGCACTCGTGTAGATGACCTCACACTTTTCACCGTTTAGCATCAATTGCCAATTTTCGCGCCATACAGATATCAAAAAAATGGTTCAAATGGCTCTGAGCACTATGGGACTTAACTGCTGAGGTCATTAGTCCCCTAGAACTTAGAACTAGTTAAACCTAACTAACCTAAGGACATCACAAACATCCATGCCCGAGGCAGGATTCGAACCTGCGACCGTAGCGGTCTTGCGGTTCCAGACTGCAGCGCCTTTAACCGCACGGCCACTTCGGCCGGCATACAGATATCATTCCTAAATCGTTTTGCAAATTGTTTAGATCTTCTGATGACTTTACACACGATAAACAACAGCATCACCTGCAAACTACTTAAGATGGATTTTCCTAAATCGTTTATATAAATAAGGAGCAGCAGACGGCTTATAACACTACCTTGGGGAACGCCAGAAATCACTTCTGTTTTACTCGATGGCTTTTCGTTAGTTACTACTAACTGTGATCTCTCTGACAGAAAATCACGAATCCGGTCACATAACTGAGAGGATGTTCCGTAAGAATGCAATTTCACTATAAGCCACTTGCGTGGTACAGTGTCGTAAGCATTCTGAAATCTAGAAATCCTTTGTCGTTAGCACTACAAGAGCCAAGTTCTGTTCCACAAGAACGATGTTTTCTAAAACAGTTTTGACTGTGTGTCAATAGACCGTTCTCTTCGAGGTAATTCATATGCCCGTGACGTCCCATCTACAAAAAACTATTCCGTCCCGATCCACCGGAGCCCACAGGTCCGTTACAGCAAACTATCCCTGAACACCTGCGACACCTTTCCGTTGCAGTTTGGGTGCAGGCGGCACTGTTTCATTAGCCACTAGCGCTAGATTGGTCCTTAATTCTCTGTGTGTGTGTGTGGAGCAGGGCCGACATGACGACGTACCGCATCGACGTGGGCCTGCGGCTGCCCAGCATAGAGACGACGGGCCGGTACGACGTGTCGGGCAACATCCTGCTGTTCCCCGTGCGCAGTCGCGGCGAGTTCTGGGCCGGCTTCTGTGAGTACACCGCGGCCGCGCCTGCCCTGTCACAGGTAACACAAGCGGTGGCGGGCGCACCCGCTGTCTACTAAACGCATGTCCTCCTAACTTCTCTATTCACCTGCCGCACGAGGTAAGCAAAAATCCTATACTCATCACTTATCTTCTTACTCATAACGGAAATGATTTCCCTAAGTGAGGACTTTTGGGAACAAAATCGTCTGCGCCGCTTAATAACTTACACTAATTTCGACTGCCATCTTCGGATCAACTAGAACGTAGACTTCGTAAAACAAAGTCCATCAATGTTGCTTGTCAAGCATAGATTTTATAATAGCTGGCACTGTTTTACGAGTGATAATTTCCAGTGTATCTGATGATGGCATCCGAAACGTCGAATAACTACATACATATTAAGTGATCAAAACACCTTCGTTCGGGAAAAAATTCTTCATCACTACTGCTCTGTCAATACTTGAATGTCTCTAAACAGCAAAAATTAATGACCACGATACCTGCCTGAAAGGAAACTAGACTGATCACTTCTACCGGGTGGTTATAATCAAAGTGCAGCTACCGACAGAGGTCCAGTTTGGGCTGTAATTATCCTACGGAACTGAATCTTGGTAGACATTCTGATGCGTAAATGTGGAACCGATTTATGCTGAAAGAAAAATTAGTTCCAATTTTGGTCACTAGGTGTAACTCTGACGCTGTGAATGCAAAAACACGTGTAGAAATTCTTCCACGTGTAATGGATTAGGAACGGTATGTGAGCAGAAACGGTGAAACAAGTGACAAAGGTTCTATATTCCGACATAACTGTCGTAAGGAGTGTGACCATAACACAACTTGAACGTTTATTTGACACTACAATAGTGCAGCCATAGTCACAGTACATAATTTTTTTCTAAAAAAAAAAAGGGGGGGGGGGGGGGGTACATTACCGGTTTCAACGAACTACGTCGTCACTTTCAAATGTAAAACATCAGTTGCCTCGGTCTCTTTATTTCTCGTAATTGTTGTTTGATGTATGGTCGTAATTCCATTATACATTCTCCAACTGATGTTATACATTTGAAAATGACAACGTAGTTTGTTGAAACCGATAATGTAACCTCTTTTTTTTAAGAAAAAATTTGTGTACTGCCACCATGTCTGCACTATTGTAATTTCAAATAAACATTCAAGTGAGAAAGGCATAATGCTGATTTTATAATTAACCGTCGTTTACACAATTTGTTCAGTATGATCGTCCGAGACATCGACGGGATGCTGCATCCGTAAAACGACGTAATCGACTGTTTCTGGCATCAGTTCCGGTGGAATCTGAGCAGCGTTTTCCTGTTTACTGGCCTCGAGATCAGGTAGAGACCGACCGTGTCCACAGTGAGGCTGTTTTTAGATGTACCCAGAGTCAAAAGTAACGTGGATTCCGGTCAGGTGATCTTGCAGGCCGTGCATTTGGAAAATCTCCGAAAATAACACGTTCGTGGATGGTTGCATTAAGCAAATATTTCACTGAACGAGCGACATCTTGCAGGAAAAGAGTGGTGTCCACACAGCTGCGCTCTTCCAAAAGCAGGAATTGTACTAGACAGGCTCTCTAGGTACGTTCTCTTCAAAACGAATGGATCGAGAATATATGTGCTTGTGAATCCACACCACACAATCACACATGGCGAGTGCAATAGCTCTTCGTGCCCAACATGCGTTTTAACAGTACCTCAAATTCGGCAGTTCTGTGTATTCACTGCAACCTGTTGTGTAAAATGTGCCTCGTCACTCCATAGAATATTGCCAGCCATATGTAATCAACTACGATCCGTGCCAGAAAACGTAGAGGGTGGACAATTACCTGGGGCACTTGTTGCATTGTCACTTACAGCAACAACAATCTCGTCAATAACTACCACCGGGATAAGATGCCTTCAACTTCCAGATTCACACTAAGCTCACCACTGTTTTACAATTTCATTATAATCTTCTTTAAACCATTTAATGACTTCGGGCTTATCCTCAGGCCTTTCAGTCGGCGATATTCTCTCAGTGCAATGTTGTAATCGCTACCGTTCATACAAAACAGTTTCACTAACAGCGCATGGTCTCTCTTTTCGATAGCCATACTGTTCCTTCACACTACGGCTTTTCAAATGACAGCGTGGATGTCACCAGGTGTACAACGCCAGATTGGCTTCTAGTGGCCACAATTGGAATCAACGTACTAAACGAGGTACTAAAACTGAATTCAGATAGATACAGGGAGAAAGAGGGGAAAGTAAGAAAAGAGAACCTTCTGAAATTTTACAAAACACCGTTACTCCCAGTTTTAATGTTTGAAATAGAAACCTAAATAACAAGAAAAAAGGAGTCTATAACAGAGTATGGAAGTGAGATTTCTAAGACATGTAGCTGAATAGACAAAACAAGGTCGAAAACGAAATCACTGTGCAGGGTGTCCCAGGAGGAAAGGTCAGTATTCAGGGATATGACAGGAACGATCATGCGAAGCAAACAAGCCTAGTAAACATGGGCTCCAAAACGCGTACTTTAAGAGATATGAGCACTTCTTGTACTGTACTATCCTTGCTTTCCATATTTTGAGACGAGGTAATATGGACAAAACAAGAAAAATTTTTCCGATTAACATGGGCTTTAAAAAAGCTATGAGCACGTGTTCAGTAAACGAGACGTGTTTCACAGTAGCGAAGATGAAGAAATGCTCATAGCTCTTAAGTTATACATTTTAGAGCGTGTGTCTACTGGACGTTTTTGCTTCGAAAGGCCATTCCTGTCATATACCTGAATATTATATACCTGAATACTGACCATTCCTCCTGGGATACCCTGTATACAGAGTGAAGTTGACAGTACCTTCAAAAGCACCCACCTTTAATCTCTGGTTTTTGTTTCTAGTGCTACCCTTAGTTTCCCCGTTGTGCGCAATAGTGGCTCTGCGGCTGTAGCTGTTGTGGTTTCAGAGGTAAGCGCTCTTAGAGTGGTCATCAGCATATAGTGCTTCTCACCAGGATATCTTCTATTTCGCATCAGATATTTTTCGAGGGAAACATTGAGATTTTTCTACAAAGTTCTCGAACGTTTAAGAATTTTCTCGAAATTTAACGAATATTGTCGAATGTTATAAAATATTTTCGAATATTCTAAAATACAACTTGGAAACGGTAAATATAGCAACGATCCGCAACCGATGAGTTGTACAATATTGTAAACACAGGAACAGCTCATCAAAAAATATATGCGCTTGTAAACAAAAACTATATAAACGAAGAACAATTTTAGCACCAATAAACGACGTAGTTCAACAAACAAATCACCGAATACATAATGTGATACCAGGGGAAGAAAAAAATGTTTATATCCGTTCTTGCAATGCTGAACCAAGACGAAAACACAGAGCTCCTAAATTCGCTCACTACTCTAAACAGTGTCTTAGAAGTGGAAACTTTAATCGGAAAACACTCCTAAATGGCAAGTTAGTATTCTTACCATGGTTTCCACTCATTTCAACTAACGATTCTGCTTTACAGGACTCCAGTTTCCCTAAGATTACCGTGTGACAGTCAGTAAAGCACAAAGACAATGATACCAGTGTAATGAAGTGAATTTAAATGAATAGTGTTTGTCGCACGGACAGCTATGCCTAGTATGTTCGCTTGTTGGATAACCGCAAAACATTTTCGTTTTTACCCCCAGAATCAAAACACCCGATGTAGCTTATCACAATATACTCTCAATAAATTAGACACTATACAAATGAGATGATTAACTGCATCGTTTACCATTTCAAAAAACAAAAGGAAAAAATAGACCAAGTGGAGCGTTTAGAGGGAGGATAAATAAGATTAATATGAAACTTCCTGGCAGATTAAAACTGTGTGCCCGACCGAGACTCGAACTCGGGACCTTTGCCTTTCGCGGGCAAGTGCTCTACCATCTGAGCTACCGAAGCACGACTCACGCCCGGTACTCACAGCTTTACTTCTGCCAGTACCTCGTCTCCTACCTTCCAAACTTTACAGAAGCTCTCCTGCGAACCTTGCAGAACTAGCACTCCTGAAAGAAAGGATATTGCGGAGACATGGCTTAGCCACAGCCTGGGGGATGTTTCCAGAATGAGATTTTCACTCTGCAGCGGAGTGTGCGCTGATATGAAACTTCCTGGCAGATTAAAACTGTGTGCCCGACCGAGACTCGAACTCGGGACCTTTGCCTTTCGCGGGCAAGTGCTCTACCATCTGAGCTACCGAAGCACGACTCACGCCCGGTACTCACAGCTTTACTTCTGCCAGTACCTCGTCTCCTACCTTCCAAACTTTACAGAAGCTCTCCTGCGAACCTTGCAGAACTAGCACTCCTGAAAGAAAGGATATTGCGGAGACATGGCTTAGCCACAGCCTGGGGGATGTTTCCAGAATGAGATTTTCACTCTGCAGCGGAGTGTGCGCTGATATGAAACTTCCTGGCAGATTAAAACTGTGTGCCCGACCGAGACTCGAACTCGGGACCTTTGCCTTTCGCGGGCAAGTGCTCTACCATCTGAGCTACCGAAGCACGACTCACGCCCGGTACTCACAGCTTTACTTCTGCCAGTACCTCGTCTCCTACCTTCCAAACTTTACAGAAGCTCTCCTGCGAACCTTGCAGAACTAGCACTCCTGAAAGAAAGGATATTGCGGAGACATGGCTTAGCCACAGCCTGGGGGATGTTTCCAGAATGAGATTTTCACTCTGCAGCGGAGTGTGCGCTGATATGAAACTTCCTGGCAGATTAAAACTGTGTGCCCGACCGAGACTCGAACTCGGGACCTTTGCCTTTCGCGGGCAAGTGCTCTACCATCTGAGCTACCGAAGCACGACTCACGCCCGGTACTCACAGCTTTACTTCTGCCAGTACCTCGTCTCCTACCTTCCAAACTTTACAGAAGCTCTCCTGCGAACCTTGCAGAACTAGCACTCCTGAAAGAAAGGATATTGCGGAGACATGGCTTAGCCACAGCCTGGGGGATGTTTCCAGAATGAGATTTTCACTCTGCAGCGGAGTGTGCGCTGATATGAAACTTCTTGGCAGATTAAAACTGTGTGCCCGACCGAGACTCGAACTCGGGACCTTTGCCTTTCGCGGGCAAGTGCTCTACCATCTGAGCTACCGAAGCACGACTCACGCCCGGTACTCACAGCTTTACTTCTGCCAGTACCTCGTCTCCTACCTTCCAAACTTTACAGAAGCTCTCCTGCGAACCTTGCAGAACTAGCACTCCTGAAAGAAAGGATATTGCGGAGACATGGCTTAGCCACAGCCTGGGGGATGTTTCCAGAATGAGATTTTCACTCTGCAGCGGAGTGTGCGCTGATATGAAACTTCCTGGCAGATTAAAACTGTGTGCCCGACCGAGACTCGAACTCGGGACCTTTGCCTTTCGCGGGCAAGTGCTCTACCATCTGAGCTACCGAAGCACGACTCACGCCCGGTACTCACAGCTTTACTTCTGCCAGTACCTCGTCTCCTACCTTCCAAACTTTACAGAAGCTCTCCTGCGAACCTTGCAGAACTAGCACTCCTGAAAGAAAGGATATTGCGGAGACATGGCTTAGCCACAGCCTGGGGGATGTTTCCAGAATGAGATTTTCACTCTGCAGCGGAGTGTGCGCTGATATGAAACTTCCTGGCAGATTAAAACTGTGTGCCCGACCGAGACTCGAACTCGGGACCTTTGCCTTTCGCGGGCAAGTGCTCTACCATCTGAGCTACCGAAGCACGACTCACGCCCGGTACTCACAGCTTTACTTCTGCCAGTACCTCGTCTCCTACCTTCCAAACTTTACAGAAGCTCTCCTGCGAACCTTGCAGAACTAGCACTCCTGAAAGAAAGGATATTGCGGAGACATGGCTTAGCCACAGCCTGGGGGATGTTTCCAGAATGAGATTTTCACTCTGCAGCGGAGTGTGCGCTGATATGAAACTTCCTGGCAGATTAAAACTGTGTGCCCGACCGAGACTCGAACTCGGGACCTTTGCCTTTCGCGGGCAAGTGCTCTACCATCTGAGCTACCGAAGCACGACTCACGCCCGGTACTCACAGCTTTACTTCTGCCAGTACCTCGTCTCCTACCTTCCAAACTTTACAGAAGCTCTCCTGCGAACCTTGCAGAACTAGCACTCCTGAAAGAAAGGATATTGCGGAGACATGGCTTAGCCACAGCCTGGGGGATGTTTCCAGAATGAGATTTTCACTCTGCAGCGGAGTGTGCGCTGATATGAAACTTCCTGGCAGATTAAAACTGTGTGCCCGACCGAGACTCGAACTCGGGACCTTTGCCTTTCGCGGGCAAGTGCTCTACCATCTGAGCTACCGAAGCACGACTCACGCCCGGTACTCACAGCTTTACTTCTGCCAGTACCTCGTCTCCTACCTTCCAAACTTTACAGAAGCTCTCCTGCGAACCTTGCAGAACTAGCACTCCTGAAAGAAAGGATATTGCGGAGACATGGCTTAGCCACAGCCTGGGGGATGTTTCCAGAATGAGATTTTCACTCTGCAGCGGAGTGTGCGCTGATATGAAACTTCCTGGCAGATTAAAACTGTGTGCCCGACCGAGACTCGAACTCGGGACCTTTGCCTTTCGCGGGCAAGTGCTCTACCATCTGAGCTACCGAAGCACGACTCACGCCCGGTACTCACAGCTTTACTTCTGCCAGTACCTCGTCTCCTACCTTCCAAACTTTACAGAAGCTCTCCTGCGAACCTTGCAGAACTAGCACTCCTGAAAGAAAGGATATTGCGGCGACATGGCTTAGCCACAGCCTGGGGGATGTTTCCAGAATGAGATTTTCACTCTGCAGCGGAGTGTGCGCTGATATGAAACTTCCTGGCAGATTAAAACTGTGTGCCCGACCGAGACTCGAACTCGGGACCTTTGCCTTTTGCGGGCAAGTGCTCTACCATCTGAGCTACCGAAGCACGACTCACGCCCGGTACTCACAGCTTTACTTCTGCCAGTACCTCGTCTCCTACCTTCCAAACTTTACAGAAGCTCTCCTGCGAACCTTGCAGAACTAGCACTCCTGAAAGAAAGGATATTGCGGAGACATGGCTTAGCCACAGCCTGGGGGATGTTTCCAGAATGAGATTTTCACTCTGCAGCGGAGTGTGCGCTGATATGAAACTTCCTGGCAGATTAAAACTGTGTGCCCGACCGAGACTCGAACTCGGGACCTTTGCCTTTCGCGGGCAAGTGCTCTACCATCTGAGCTACCGAAGCACGACTCACGCCCGGTACTCACAGCTTTACTTCTGCCAGTACCTCGTCTCCTACCTTCCAAACTTTACAGAAGCTCTCCTGCGAACCTTGCAGAACTAGCACTCCTGAAAGAAAGGATATTGCGGAGACATGGCTTAGCCACAGCCTGGGGGATGTTTCCAGAATGAGATTTTCACTCTGCAGCGGAGTGTGCGCTGATATGAAACTTCCTGGCAGACTAAAACTGTGTGCCCGACCGAGACTCGAACTCGGGACCTTTGCCTTTCGCGGGCAAGTGCTCTACCATCTGAGCTACCGAAGCACGACTCACGCCCGGTACTCACAGCTTTACTTCTGCCAGTACCTCGTCTCCTACCTTCCAAACTTTACAGAAGCTCTCCTGCGAACCTTGCAGAACTAGCACTCCTGAAAGAAAGGATATTGCGGAGACATGGCTTAGCCACAGCCTGGGGGATGTTTCCAGAATGAGATTTTCACTCTGCAGCGGAGTGTGCGCTGATATGAAACTTCCTGGCAGATTAAAACTGTGTGCCCGACCGAGACTCGAACTCGGGACTTTTGCCTTTCTGCCAGGAAGTTTCATATCAGCGCACACTCCGCTGCAGAGTGAAAATCTCATTCTGGAAACATCCTCCAGGCTGTGGCTAAGCCATGTCTCCGCAATATCCTTTCTTTCAGGAGTGCTAGTTCTGCAAGGTTCGCAGGAGAGCTTCTGTAAAGTTTGGAAGGTAGGAGACGAGGTACTGGCAGAAGTAAAGCTGTGAGTACCGGGCGTGAGTCGTGCTTCGGTAGCTCAGATGGTAGAGCACTTGCCCGCGAAAGGCAAAGGTCCCGAGTTCGAGTCTCGGTCGGGCACACAGTTTTAATCTGCCAGGAAGTTTCATATCAGCGCACACTCCGCTGCAGAGTGAAAATCTCATTCTGGAAACATCCCCCAGGCTGTGGCTAAGCCATGTCTCCGCAATATCCTTTCTTTCAGGAGTGCTAGTTCTGCAAGGTTCGCAGGAGAGCTTCTGTAAAGTTTGGAAGGTAGGAGACGAGGTACTGGCAGAAGTAAAGCTGTGAGTACCGGGCGTGAGTCGTGCTTCGGTAGCTCAGATGGTAGAGCACTTGCCCGCGAAAGGCAAAGGTCCCGAGTTCGAGTCTCGGTCGGGCACACAGTTTTAATCTGCCAGGAAGTTTCATATCAGCGCACACTCCGCTGCAGAGTGAAAATCTCATTCTGGAAACATCCCCCAGGCTGTGGCTAAGCCATGTCTCCGCAATATCCTTTCTTTCAGGAGTGCTAGTTCTGCAAGGTTCGCAGGAGAGCTTCTGTAAAGTTTGGAAGGTAGGAGACGAGGTACTGGCAGAAGTAAAGCTGTGAGTACCGGGCGTGAGTCGTGCTTCGGTAGCTCAGATGGTAGAGCACTTGCCCGCGAAAGGCAAAGGTCCCGAGTTCGAGTCTCGGTCGGGCACACAGTTTTAATCTGCCAGGAAGTTTCATATCAGCGCACACTCCGCTGCAGAGTGAAAATCTCATTCTGGAAACATCCCCCAGGCTGTGGCTAAGCCATGTCTCCGCAATATCCTTTCTTTCAGGAGTGCTAGTTCTGCAAGGTTCGCAGGAGAGCTTCTGTAAAGTTTGGAAGGTAGGAGACGAGGTACTGGCAGAAGTAAAGCTGTGAGTACCGGGCGTGAGTCGTGCTTCGGTAGCTCAGATGGTAGAGCACTTGCCCGCGAAAGGCAAAGGTCCCGAGTTCGAGTCTCGGTCGGGCACACAGTTTTAATCTGCCAGGAAGTTTCATATCAGCGCACACTCCGCTGCAGAGTGAAAATCTCATTCTGGAAACATCCCCCAGGCTGTGGCTAAGCCATGTCTCCGCAATATCCTTTCTTTCAGGAGTGCTAGTTCTGCAAGGTTCGCAGGAGAGCTTCTGTAAAGTTTGGAAGGTAGGAGACGAGGTACTGGCAGAAGTAAAGCTGTGAGTACCGGGCGTGAGTCGTGCTTCGGTAGCTCAGATGGTAGAGCACTTGCCCGCGAAAGGCAAAGGTCCCGAGTTCGAGTCTCGGTCGGGCACACAGTTTTAATCTGCCAGGAAGTTTCATATCAGCGCACACTCCGCTGCAGAGTGAAAATCTCATTCTGGAAACATCCCCCAGGCTGTGGCTAAGCCATGTCTCCGCAATATCCTTTCTTTCAGGAGTGCTAGTTCTGCAAGGTTCGCAGGAGAGCTTCTGTAAAGTTTGGAAGGTAGGAGACGAGGTACTGGCAGAAGTAAAGCTGTGAGTACCGGGCGTGAGTCGTGCTTTGGTAGCTCAGATGGTAGAGCACTTGCCCGCGAAAGGCAAAGGTCCCGAGTTCGAGTCTCGGTCGGGCACACAGTTTTAATCTGCCAGGAAGTTTCATATCAGCGCACACTCCGCTGCAGAGTGAAAATCTCATTCTGGAAACATCCCCCAGGCTGTGGCTAAGCCATGTCTCCGCAATATCCTTTCTTTCAGGAGTGCTAGTTCTGCAAGGTTCGCAGGAGAGCTTCTGTAAAGTTTGGAAGGTAGGAGACGAGGTACTGGCAGAAGTAAAGCTGTGAGTACCGGGCGTGAGTCGTGCTTCGGTAGCTCAGATGGTAGAGCACTTGCCCGCGAAAGGCAAAGGTCCCGAGTTCGAGTCTCGGTCGGGCACACAGTTTTAATCTGCCAGGAAGTTTCATATCAGCGCACACTCCGCTGCAGAGTGAAAATCTCATTCTGGAAACATCCCCCAGGCTGTGGCTAAGCCATGTCTCCGCAATATCCTTTCTTTCAGGAGTGCTAGTTCTGCAAGGTTCGCAGGAGAGCTTCTGTAAAGTTTGGAAGGTAGGAGACGAGGTACTGGCAGAAGTAAAGCTGTGAGTACCGGGCGTGAGTCGTGCTTCGGTAGCTCAGATGGTAGAGCACTTGCCCGCGAAAGGCAAAGGTCCCGAGTTCGAGTCTCGGTCGGGCACACAGTTTTAATCTGCCAGGAAGTTTCATATCAGCGCACACTCCGCTGCAGAGTGAAAATCTCATTCTGGAAACATCCCCCAGGCTGTGGCTAAGCCATGTCTCCGCAATATCCTTTCTTTCAGGAGTGCTAGTTCTGCAAGGTTCGCAGGAGAGCTTCTGTAAAGTTTGGAAGGTAGGAGACGAGGTACTGGCAGAAGTAAAGCTGTGAGTACCGGGCGTGAGTCGTGCTTCGGTAGCTCAGATGGTAGAGCACTTGCCCGCGAAAGGCAAAGGTCCCGAGTTCGAGTCTCGGTCGGGCACACAGTTTTAATCTGCCAGGAAGTTTCATATCAGCGCACACTCCGCTGCAGAGTGAAAATCTCATTCTGGAAACATCCCCCAGGCTGTGGCTAAGCCATGTCTCCGCAATATCCTTTCTTTCAGGAGTGCTAGTTCTGCAAGGTTCGCAGGAGAGCTTCTGTAAAGTTTGGAAGGTAGGAGACGAGGTACTGGCAGAAGTAAAGCTGTGAGTACCGGGCGTGAGTCGTGCTTCGGTAGCTCAGATGGTAGAGCACTTGCCCGCGAAAGGCAAAGGTCCCGAGTTCGAGTCTCGGTCGGGCACACAGTTTTAATCTGCCAGGAAGTTTCATATCAGCGCACACTCCGCTGCAGAGTGAAAATCTCATTCTGGAAACATCCCCCAGGCTGTGGCTAAGCCATGTCTCCGCAATATCCTTTCTTTCAGGAGTGCTAGTTCTGCAAGGTTCGCAGGAGAGCTTCTGTAAAGTTTGGAAGGTAGGAGACGAGGTACTGGCAGAAGTAAAGCTGTGAGTACCGGGCGTGAGTCGTGCTTCGGTAGCTCAGATGGTAGAGCACTTGCCCGCGAAAGGCAAAGGTCCCGAGTTCGAGTCTCGGTCGGGCACACAGTTTTAATCTGCCAGGAAGTTTCATATCAGCGCACACTCCGCTGCAGAGTGAAAATCTCATTCTGGAAACATCCCCCAGGCTGTGGCTAAGCCATGTCTCCGCAATATCCTTTCTTTCAGGAGTGCTAGTTCTGCAAGGTTCGCAGGAGAGCTTCTGTAAAGTTTGGAAGGTAGGAGACGAGGTACTGGCAGAAGTAAAGCTGTGAGTACCGGGCGTGAGTCGTGCTTCGGTAGCTCAGATGGTAGAGCACTTGCCCGCGAAAGGCAAAGGTCCCGAGTTCGAGTCTCGGTCGGGCACACAGTTTTAATCTGCCAGGAAGTTTCATATCAGCGCACACTCCGCTGCAGAGTGAAAATCTCATTCTGGAAACATCCCCCAGGCTGTGGCTAAGCCATGTCTCCGCAATATCCTTTCTTTCAGGAGTGCTAGTTCTGCAAGGTTCGCAGGAGAGCTTCTGTAAAGTTTGGAAGGTAGGAGACGAGGTACTGGCAGAAGTAAAGCTGTGAGTACCGGGCGTGAGTCGTGCTTCGGTTGCTCAGATGGTAGAGCACTTGCCCGCGAAAGGCAAAGGTCCCGAGTTCGAGTCTCGGTCGGGCACACAGTTTTAATCTGCCAGGAAGTTTCATATCAGCGCACACTCCGCTGCAGAGTGAAAATCTCATTCTGGAAACATCCCCCAGGCTGTGGCTAAGCCATGTCTCCGCAATATCCTTTCTTTCAGGAGTGCTAGTTCTGCAAGGTTCGCAGGAGAGCTTCTGTAAAGTTTGGAAGGTAGGAGACGAGGTACTGGCAGAAGTAAAGCTGTGAGTACCGGGCGTGAGTCGTGCTTCGGTAGCTCAGATGGTAGAGCACTTGCCCGCGAAAGGCAAAGGTCCCGAGTTCGAGTCTCGGTCGGGCACACAGTTTTAATCTGCCAGGAAGTTTCATATCAGCGCACACTCCGCTGCAGAGTGAAAATCTCATTCTGGAAACATCCCCCAGGCTGTGGCTAAGCCATGTCTCCGCAATATCCTTTCTTTCAGGAGTGCTAGTTCTGCAAGGTTCGCAGGAGAGCTTCTGTAAAGTTTGGAAGGTAGGAGACGAGGTACTGGCAGAAGTAAAGCTGTGAGTACCGGGCGTGAGTCGTGCTTCGGTAGCTCAGATGGTAGAGCACTTGCCCGCGAAAGGCAAAGGTCCCGAGTTCGAGTCTCGGTCGGGCACACAGTTTTAATCTGCCAGGAAGTTTCATATCAGCGCACACTCCGCTGCAGAGTGAAAATCTCATTCTGGAAACATCCCCCAGGCTGTGGCTAAGCCATGTCTCCGCAATATCCTTTCTTTCAGGAGTGCTAGTTCTGCAAGGTTCGCAGGAGAGCTTCTGTAAAGTTTGGAAGGTAGGAGACGAGGTACTGGCAGAAGTAAAGCTGTGAGTACCGGGCGTGAGTCGTGCTTCGGTAGCTCAGATGGTAGAGCACTTGCCCGCGAAAGGCAAAGGTCCCGAGTTCGAGTCTCGGTCGGGCACACAGTTTTAATCTGCCAGGAAGTTTCATATCAGCGCACACTCCGCTGCAGAGTGAAAATCTCATTCGGGAAGATTAATATCTCTAAATGAAAATAATAGAAGAATACAGAATGAAATGGAAACAGCACATCGGTAGAATGTAGGATGACAGACTACCGTAAATGACGCAAATCAACAGGACTAAGAAACTTAAGGAGATGTAAAACCATATAGAAGTACTTCGACTGATCTTTGCAAGGAGGGGTAATAGGCTAAGCGTAATACACATAGAACATAATGATGATGGTGACAGCATTCGTCACTAACACTATAGTTTGCTTAGGTAAAGTTTATAGGCAGTGTAAATGTTGAAGATTCTAAGAGATTCTGCGTTATTTGTGAGCTAACAGAGTTGCAATGTCAACTGGAGGAAACGAGGACATCTGGTATATATTTCTGTTTCGTTTCAATGTTTTGATAGAGTCAGCGGAGACGACTGGGAACGGTGACGCTCCCTACAGTGAGAAAGTATTAGTGGCGCTATCGTTTCTAAGGTTGGACACTTTGAAATAAATGATTCGATGTGTTAAGGTGCACCACGGGACTGTGCTGATGTTCCTATGAACAGTTACATTTATGGCGATACGCATCGGTTAACCCGAGAATTATCATTTGTCCTGAACAGTCAAGTACTAAACGTTTCCGGTATCACCGTAAAGCTTAGTTTAAGTGAAATACAAGCGTGTCTTTGCCATCTTGTCACCAGATAGCTTATAGAAAACTAGTGTCGGGGTACAGTGGCTTTATATCTGTATCACAATGAGAGAGGAAGGGTGGCGCCTTGACCATAAAGTAACAGCAGACAAAGATTAAATTGTGCAGCACACCTTGTCGAGAAAGTTGGTATTCATAGATCAGTAGGAAAGAAGACATTAGCACGGAGTAGGAGAAATGGAGGTCAGCATCGAAGCATTCCAATAGCTAACGGCCCAGGAAACATTTGATTGGTTACCAAACGTCCTCAATATTCATCCGAAAAAACAGGCGTTTCTAAAAATTATGAAATCTCTGACTTCTTGCTAACGGAAAATTACGGCTGTGTAAACCGATTCACTGAGCATTAATCACTTAAAAATATAGCCTAAGGTAGTTTCTGCAATTTTTATGACATTTATTGTTATGCTGTTGGAAAGGAAGCTAATGAAAAAAACTTTATTTTCAGACGATATTGCAGCAGTTGTGAGGGTGTTTGGCAAAGAGGTTGCAACCGACGGGGAGAAATTCATGCGCATAGACAAGCTGCTCGTTGACTTCAACTTGTCAAAGGGTAGATTTCGTGTCAAGGATTTCCTCAACACTGGCAATGTTCTCGGTAAGCATAAAGGAGAAAATTACCAAATTTTTAACACGATTTTGTTTTCATAGGTCAGGTTTGTCTTTCTTACAATATCGATGTAACTTGTGAAACTTATTGACTTTTGGTGAGGACTTGATGGAAAATAACATAAAGAACAGACACATAATTTGGTACGGACCTAAAAGTTAAGTGTCGGTGTAACTAAGAACAAAGCAGGTAACTTATATTGGAAAACAAGTCTTAAGGCTATATTCTTCTTACGGTTGTTTTATTCCTGACAAACTCCAATTTGAATAACATCAGAAAAGAACACCCTGTGGCGGGCAGATATGCATGTTATAAATCAAGTAGCGCGAAAAATATATAAGTTTTTCACGAAAACCTAATTTTTCTGTAATTGGTTACTAATGAGCATGTACAAAGTATTCACATAAGTTCTTGTAAACTTCAGAGACAAAGAGAAAGCAGCTCGTCTTTTAAAGAAAAACATTTTTTATTAATTGCATTATTTTCATTTATGACCTTTCTAAGCACAATTAGTTTATAGCCGATTAATAACAGTTCATTGTTGATTCAGCCTACAGGTATTGCTTTCGGCAGATGTCTTCTGTTATTAAGATTTATTTTCACTCACACCCATCCTTGACGCTTCTTCTCCGTGATGGGTTCTATACAACACGATGAATGAACGTATGAATCAGTATACTGGACGAAATGTTACTGTATTCTTTAGCAATTCACTGATGAGATATGAGCTAGTCCAGAACGATTAACATTTCATTCTATAAGTAAGGTTTATTTGTGCCACATATGTAAAGTTACTTTAATGTTTGTTTGAGAGAACCCTGTTTTTAAAATAAGACATGGATCATTCCTTAACATTTAGTTTACCCTGTTTCCCGTCCAATTAGATCTGTGTAATTAGTAATTCTGTGTACAAAACAGTACGGAAAAATTCGCCTCATGGGCTACACCTTCACCGTTTCGTTCCCTTATTTCGAGGTAGGTTATCCCTATGTCACTGTGACAGAGAATTGCTTTTGTAACATGTCTGCCCTGGAACTGACGTCTTACATACTTTCCTCCTTCTACGTAAGCGTAGGCGAGGCCCAATCAGGTTAACAAATTAGTAAACAGTGTCCATAGAAAGACTTTTAGCCTGGGCGACACTGCATTTTCCGTAGCCTACGTAGTTAAAGCTTGATCGCGAAAACATATTGCCTGTTTCAGGTAACATAGTTGACTTGGAGTTCCGCTGTTCTATACTGTGGTTCACTGTCGTGCTGCGAGTTTTGTAGCAAATGTAGTAAGAAGAAACATCGTAGGTCCCCATCGAAATAGCCATACCCGACGTGACCATCGTTATCAGTTACGTAACGGTCGTCGCTTTAATTATACTAACCATTGTTTGTCAACACAGACAACCCACTCACTGAAGCCGATTTCTCTGAAACAGTGTTCTCAGAAATAGCTCAACCGATATCAAAAACTCTGATAAAGTAGAAGTGGTGTCCCCTGTGTCAGAAGCTTCGAATGACAAAAACAACATGTCTCCGTAGTGCTGACGCGAGGCCGTGCTAAGATCGAGGCAGATCACTAAATATATTATAAATGGAAGTCCTTGTGAGATACTGCATTTTTTGTACGTAAGACCCAGCTACGTTTGGTTACTGTTGACTAGCGTCGACAGGTTTATTTATCCTGCTGCATTACATTATAGTTCTTCTGATAATATAGTAACTTGTTTTTTTTTTTTGAAATAAATAATTTTTAATCAGAAAAATCCGCTCTTACTGACATACAATTTTTTTTTTAAATGCAGTGCTGTAGGTAACAGCCGTCTCTGTCGCTCAGTATTGTTATTGTGTTTACGTAGATAATGTGCTTCTTAAGGGATATCATTTCCGCCTGTTATCCAAATAAATGTTAACATGTTTCAGCACCTTTGTGCTATCGTTACTGAGTATTCTTTATTGAGCCCTCACACTTCTCAATTTTTGTACGTTATTGGATAGTACAGGACCCTCTTCAGACTACTGGATATTGGTACCTTGTCATAGTTAGTGGAGAAATTTCCTTTCTCGGCTGCGTACTCATCTGTCGATCACCTAACTAATGAGGAGGTACTGAATAGAATTGGGGAGAAGAGGAATTTGTGGCACAACTTGACTAGGAGAAGGGATCGGTTAGTGGGACACATTCTGACGCATCAAGGGATCATCAATTTAGCATTGGAGGGAAGTGCAGAGGGTAAAAATCGTACAGGGAGACCAAGGAATGAATACACTAAGCAGATTCAGAAGGATATAAGTTGCAGTAGTTACTCGGAGATTAAGAAGCTTGCACAGGATAGATTAGCATGGAGAGTTGCATCAAACCAGTCTCAGGACTGAAGACAACAACAACAACGACAAAGTGGCGAAAGCCAAATTTTTATATGTTGTTGTTGTTGTTGTTGTTGTTGTTATTGTTGTCTTCAGTCCTGAGACTGGTTTGATGCAGCTCTCCATGCTACTCTATCCTGTGCAAGCTTCTTCATCTCCCAGTACTTACTGCAACCTACATCCTTCTGAATCTGCTTAGTGTATTCATCTCTTGGTCTCCCTCTACGATTTTTACCCTCTACGCTGCCCTCCAACGCTAAATTTGTGATCCCTTCACGCCTCAGATCATGTCCTACCAACCGGTCCCTTCTTCTTGTCAATTTGTGCCACAAACTCCTCTTCTCCCCAATTCTATTCGATACCTCCTCATTAGTTATGTGATCTACCCATCTAATCTTCAGCATTCTTCTGCAGCACCACATTTCCAAAGCAGCTATTCTCTTCTTGTCCACACTATTTATCGTCCATGTTTCACTTCCATACATGGCTACACTCCATACAAATACTTTCAGAAACGACTTCCTGACACCTAAATCTATACTCGATGTTAACAAATTTTTCTTCTTCAGAAACGCTTTCCTTGCCATTGCCAGTCTACATTTTATATCTTCTCTAGTTCGACCTTCAATACTTATATTGCTCCCCAAATAGTAAAACTCCTTTACTACTTTAAGTGTCTCATTTCCTAATCTAATTCCCTCAGCATCACCCGACTTAATTCGACTACATTCCATTATCCTCGTTTTGCTTTTGTTGATGTTCATCTTATATACTCCTTTCAAGACACTGTCCATTTCGTTGAAGTGCTCTTCCATGTCTTTTGCTGTCTCTGACAGAATTACAATGTCATCTGCGAAACTCAATTTTTTTATTTCTTCTCCGTGGACTTTAATACCTACTCCGAATTTTTCTTTTGTTTCCTTTACTGCTTGCTCACTATACAGATTGAATAACATCGGGGAGAGGCAACAGCCCTGTCTCACTCCCTTCCCAAACACTGCTTCCCTTTCATGCCCCTCGACTCTTATAACTGCCATCTGGTTCCTGTACAAACTGTAAATAGCCTTTCGCTCCCTGTATTATACCCCTGCCACCTTTAGAATTTGAAAGAGAGTATTCCAGTCAACATTGTCAAAAGCTTTCTCTAAGTCTACAAATGCTAGAAATGTAAGTTTGCCTTTCCTTAATCTATTTTCTAAGATAAGTCGTAGGGTCAGTATTGCCTCACGTGTTCCAACATATCTGCGGAATCCAAACTGATCTTCGCCGAGGTCGGCTTCTACCAGTTTTTCCATTCGTCTGTAAAGAATTCGCGTTAGTATTTTGCAGCTGTGACTTACTAAATTGATAGTTTGGTAATTTTCACATCTGTCAACACCTGCTTTCTTTGGGATTGGAATTATTATATTCTTCTTGACGTCTGAGGGTATTTCACCTGTCTCATACATCTTGCTCACCAGATGGTAGAGTTTTGTCAGGACCGGCTCTCCCAAGGCCGTCATTAGTTCTGATGGAATGTTGTCTACTCCCGGGGCCTTGTTTAGACTCAGGTCTTTCAGTGCTCTGTCAAACTCTTCACGCAGTATCGTATCTCCTATTTCATCTTCATCTACATCCTCTCCCATTTCCATAATATTGTCCTCAAGTACATCGCCCTTGTATAGACCCTCTATATACTCCTTCCACCTTTCTGCTTTCCCTTCTATGCTTAGAACTGGGTTTCCGTCTGAGCTCTTGATATTCATACAAGTGGCTCTCTTTTCTCCAAAGGTCTCTTTAATTTTCCTGTAGGCAGTATCTATCTTACCCCTAGTGAGATAAGCCTCTATGTCCTTACATTTGTCCTCTAGCCATCCCTGCTTAGCCATTTTGCACTTCCTGTCGATCTCATTTTTGAGGCGTTTGTATTCCTTTTTGCCTGCTTCATTTACTGCGTTTTTATATTTTCTCCTTTCATCAATTAAATTCAATAATTCTTCTGTTACCCAAGGATTTCTTACTAGCCCTCGTCTTTTTACGTGCTTGATCCTCTGCTGCCTTCACTACTTCATCCCTCAGAGCTACCCATTCTTCTTCTACTGTATTTCTTTCCTCCATTCCTGTCAATTGTTCCCTTATGCTCTGCCTGAAACTCTGTATAATCTCTGGTTTAGTCAGTTTATCCAGGTGCCATCTCCTTAAATTCCCACCTTTCTGCAGTTTCTTCAGTTTTAATCTACAGGTCATAACCAATAGATTGTGGTCAGAGTCCACATCTGCCCCTGGAAATGTCTTACAATTTAAAACGTGGTTCCTAAATCTCTGTCTTATCATTATATAATGTATCTGATACCTTCTAGTATCTCCAGGATGTGTCAGCTATGATTAAGTTATGCTCTGTGCAAAATTCTACCAGACGGCTTCCTCTTTCATTTCTTTCCCCGAATCCATATTCACCCACTATGTTTCCTTCTCTCCCTTTTCCTACTATCGAATTCCAGTCACCCATGACTATTAAATTTTCGTCTCCCTCCACTACCTGAATAATTTCTTTTATCTCGTCATACATTTCATCAATTTCTTCATCATCTGCAGAGCTAGTTGGCATATAAACTTGTACTACTGTAGTAGGAATGGGCTTCGTGTCTATCTTGGCCACAATAATGCGTTCACTATGCTGTTGGTAGTAGCTTACCCGCACTCCTATTTTTTTATTCATTATTAAACCTACTCCTGCATTACCACTATTTGATTTTGTATTTATAACCCTGTATTCACCTGACCAAAAGTCTTATTCCTCCTGCCACCGAACTTCACTAATTCCCACTATATCTAACTTCAACCTATCCATTTCCCTTTTTAAATTTTCTAACCTACCTGCCCGATTAAGGGACCTGACATTCCACGCTCCGATCCGTAGAACGCCAGTTTTCTTTCTCCTAAAAGCGACGTCCTCTTGAGTAGTCCCCGCCCGGAGATCCGAATGGGGGACTATTTTACCTCCGGAATATTTTACCCAAGAGGACGCCATCATCATTTAACCATACAGTAAAGCTGCATGCCCTCGGGAAAAATTACGGCTGTAGTTTCCCCTTGCTTTCAGCCGTTCGCAGTACCAGCACAGCAAGGCCGTTTTGGTTAGTGTTGCATAACTAATTGGAATTTTATTCGCACGTCTAGACTTAGTTCTAACTTGAACACTAACCAGACTTTAGTACTTACGTGAACGCTACGAGAAAAAGAGTAAGAAAGGGAGAAGAGGAATCAGAAAATTAAAGACACAAATTAGAGAAATGATTACTTTATTTTTCAATTTAACGGTACAATACTTCAGTACAAATTATATGTTTTGTATATATCCTTTCAACATTCGCTAAATAATCCTGCTCGCTATGTCATGTTCGTACAGTACGATGACAAGATCACGGAGAATAGCGCGAAGGGGACCACCGGGCTTAAAATCCCCATCCGATGGACGGATCACCAGCAACATTGTCACAAGCCCTCACTTCATGAGACACGGTAGGTGCTTTGGATGTTGATCCACGACGTTGGCGCAAAGTCTGATGATCAGGAACTTTCCAGCCCCTTTCCTACTGTTTATTGGTGTGACAAATTTTTTCCACCACCAAGTTTCGTATTGGGTAGCTGCAAGTCGAGTGCCACCTCAAAGGCGTGCGTAAGCGACTCCTACGGAGACGGGTTGCTGGGGCAAAAAAGGTCATTTATGTATCCGTACTTTACGTCATGATTGTTGATTCAAGCTGTAGGGGAAGTTGAATCATATCACAAAGAGTAACAAAAATTTCGAACGTAACATTCCACGAAAGTGTGCTGAAAAGTAATGCCTTCGAATTTTTTATGTGTTAAACTCTTAAAGCATTTTAATATATAATTTTAATTCATGAAGGATCGAACTCTACTTGCTGCAACATATAACTGACCACGCATAAAAACTGGTTGCCTTAGTAAAGTACCACCTTTTTTGATTGCTTATCCCTGTGACTTATTAATGGTAATTGCAAATGCAGAAATAGATAGGAATTGTTTTCTTTGAAACTCAAAAGGTAAAATAGTACCGGAATTAATCACATTTACACACGGAATGAAAATTCGCATTTTATCAGCTAAAACTTGGCAATCAGTGCTATTATTATACAAATATTTAACATAGTTTCTGGTCCCATCAACGAATCCTTCTCTTGTATTTTTATTTCTAATAAGAAGAAACTGGTCTTTAGTTAGGAAAAATGTGTTCGTCGTCAAGACGACTATGCTGAGGAATGATTGTGTAGACATGAAGAATAAAGACGTAGAATGTTAAAAACTTTTTGTTTATTCAGTAGGCTTCAGGAGTTTTCACATAAAAAAATCGGAGGTATTATTTATCAGCACGCATTCGTGGGAAGCTACCTTCGAAGTTTTTGTTACTCTTTGCGATGTTATTCAACTTCTCTTAGAGCCTGAGTCCATAATTATGGTGTAAAACACGGACATATAAATATCCTTTTTTTCTCCAGCAACCCGCCTTCGTATCGGCCGCTTACACACGCCTGTGAAGTGGTGCTCGACTTGCAGGTAGCTAGTTGGAAACGTGGTGAAAAAAAATTTCAAAAACAGGAAGGTGGGTTAGAAGCTCCTAATCGTCAGATTTGGTAAACGTCGTGGATCAACACCCAAAACTCTCCGCAATGTCTGATGAAGTGAGGGCTTGTGACAGTGTTGATGATCTGTCCATTGGACGGGGAGGACAAGACCGGTGGTCCCCTTGGCCCTACTCGAGAAGCGTAGGACATGTGCCGAAGTTGGGTTTCACCCTCTCCCCCCTTTTTTTTTTCATCGTACACTATCAACGTGACACAGTTTTACATAGGTACCCCTGACAGACACTTACACTCATAAGATAAACATGTCGCGTAGAAAGGGACCATTATCCACAGAGGAAGAAACCAAAACAATGGAAAATCCTGGATGGATTGTTACAACATTATGAAATTAAATTCTCTGCCAGCGTTTCGACTACCTCGCGTCTTGCCCTGAGATGAGAAACGGACTGCCCACTATACTTCCCACCCTTCACACACTGGTATTCCGCCATCCACCACAGCTACACAACATACTCGTCCATCCCTACACAACCCTTGCTACCAGCCTCATACCTCATGGTTCATATCCCTGTAATAGAGTTAGAGGCAAGGCCTGTCCCATTCATCCTCCCATCACCACTTACTCCAGTCCGATCACGAACATCACCTATCCAATCAAAGGCAGGGCTACATGTGTAACACAAGCAAAGTGGCAACCACTGTGCTGCATTCTATGTGGGTGTCACAACCAAGCAGTCTGTTCACATGAATGGCCACTGACAAACTGTGGCTAAGGAACAACTGGACCACACTGTTGCTGAACACGCCGCCAAACAAGACATACATCATTTCAATAAATGCTTCACAGTCTGTGCCATATGGATCCTTCCCACCAACACCAGCTTTTCTGTACTGCGCATTTGGGAAATCTCTCTGTAATATATCCTACGTTCCTGTAACCCTCCTGACCTCAACCTTCAATAGTCACCCATCTAACCCCTTCCCTGTTCACATACCAGCACTACACCACAGTCCCCTGTTCCACCAACGCACCCAGTTTGTTTATTTCTCTCGTTTTGCTCTACACTCCCCCGACCCCCACCCCCCACCTCTCCTCTGCTCGCCGTTTGACCTCTCGACTGCACCTAGCTCCCCTACCCACTCTCTCCACCTTGTCCCTGCACGATCCGAGCAGCACATCACTGTCCCCCACACCTACCCTGCTCTCCCCCCTCTTCCAGCTCCAGCCTCCTCCTTAGCTGCACCCAGTTGCCTCTCCCATAATGCACTGCTGCTGCTGCTCGTCATGTGGCTTCAGTTGCTAGAAGCTCTGGTAATTTGTGTGTGAGCTGCATTTGCATGTGTGTGAATGTGTGTGTGTGTGTGTGTGTGTGTGTGTGTGTGTGTGTTTGTGTGTGTCTGTCTGTCGTCTATTTTTGTCATGGGCCTTGGTGGTCAAAAGCTTATTTTGTGTCAGGCCTTTTGTTGTGCCTATCTGCGACTCAGCATCTCTACTATATGGTGAGTAGCAACTATCCTTTCATAATACTGAGGAAAAAAGCCCTTTCGAGATAGGTGGCTGAACAACCCCCTGGGGTATCCCAGACAACAATTCCATGTGACTCTTTGTTTCTTTCTCTAGCGTATATCCTAGTTTGTTCCAGTATGTTGTTGGTGGTAAACTTCTGGCTTTTTTTCACTCAGGGGAGGCGATGAACCAGTTCCTGAACCAGAATGCCAATGAGATCATCAAGGAAATGAAGCCGGCGGCGGCGCAGAGCATCAGCAGGCACTTCAAGGAGTACCTCAACGTGGCGCTGCTGCGCGTGCCTATCAGGATATGGCTGCGCGACCAGTAGCCAACCAGTGCAGTGCAGCAGGCCTCCACTCGATGACGTCATTAGCAGTTGGGGCGCTCGACGAGGAACAAGTGTCCAAAGTGCTTCACTGCACGAACTCTGTGTCAGAGACTGTTGCCGAGTGCGAAACTCAAGTGCTGCCAGGCTGTGACTTCCTATACAGCGTCGTGGGCTCCAGGGAACGCCCTCAAAGTTGTCGGACGTTGCTGGTGGAGTACTTCTGTGATCTCGATCAAAAGTTGGACAGTTCAATTTCGTTCACTACTGCAACATCCTGCTTGGAAAAATCCAAATTACAAGAATCTTCCATTATATCTCCTAGTAAAATGTGTCAACATGGTCTATACCATACATTCTTTAGACGCTAAGAACAATGTCGTCAGCTCGTAACTGTGGTTTCAAGGAAAGAGTTTGTATCTAGTAGTACCACCTTACAAAGTTAATGATTAGCTAGTCTTGGAAGTACATATCAGATTAAGCCTTATTTTCTGTTTATAATAACTGATAAAATATTTGCACTCAAAAAAAAGTGAAGTAATGAAAAAAAGCTGTTAGATCGACTTTTGAACAGAAATATACAGAGTTTTTAAGTAAATGCTATTTGTGTAATTATTTTAATATCAAGAAAACCCTTCGAGTTCGCATTCATATGTGTATATTCAGGATTTCTCATTATAAGGGCCTTACGACTCAATACTAGGAGAAATCAAGTTAGCTCCATTAGTTCCAAGCGATATGTTACTTCACTCTTATTTCACTTCCAGATCACATCGTAATGTCTAACTTCCGGTACAAATTATTTTTTGTAATTGTTTGAGAAAGCTCATATAGCTGCCAGGATTGTTGCCTGTAGTGAAACAAATTTTGTTAATGAAATACGTACAAAGTATAATAAAGATATTATCGTATCTTCTTTCATCATTGTGTGTGTTATTAACTGAAAGACTTCTGCTGCAAATAGTTCCTTAATTTAATGTTTTAACCCAACAGTAAGGTGAGCAGTTAGTGACAATCACAACCTCACTCAAAAAGAAAATTGAATATGACCGAAGGAAAATAATTTGTATGTCTTCATTTAGTCCAAATGTCCAGGTTATATAAGCATGTTTTCATACGACTGTAATCTAATTGTTACGAAGGCAAATGCATAAAAATAATCCTAAGTTCCTTAATTTAATGTTTTAACCCAACAGTAAGGTGAGCAGTTAGTGACAATCACAACCTCACTCAAAAAGAAAATTGAAAATGACCGAAGGAAAATAATTTGTATGTCTTCATTTAGTCCAAATGTCCAGGTTATATAAGCATGTTTTCATACGACAGTAATCTAATTGTTCGAAGGCAAATGCATAAAAATAATCCTAAGACGTTTACTTTCAGACCATTAAAATTCTTTTTTACTTTGTTGTTCCCCAGCATTCGGATATTCATATACAACAGTTTAGTTTACCTAAGAAACAGTCATGAGTATTATTATTCGCATTATAATACACTTCCAAATAAGAGGTTAATGAATCCAAGGATGTAGACAGGTTAGATACTGTTACACCACAAACCACCTACTGATTGCTTTTTTAATACTATACAAATTGGCATTAAATTCCGTTGTTGCAACTACTGTTCAATACATCACTTCATCAAAGTGTCACATATTTTCCACTGTGTGTTGGCAGTAGTTGGCATTATTAGCAGAAAATGACAGGAATTTAGTACCGGATATTTTGACAAATATTACTGACTTTTTTGGTTTCTTCTAGTGCTACTTTGCTTTGGTACAAAGACCGAAACACAATCGTCGCTAAATGTAGCTTACGATGTAAGTTACACTAGTAACATGAATAAAGTGAGCCGCATGTATTTTATAATGTTATAGAACACATTTTTACGTATTTTGATAAATAATACATACAATTTTTGATTTCCTTAAACTGCTATTTTACTTCAGTGCAATGATCGATTTTTTTGTCCACAGTGACAGGTCGAACTTTCCTCTGTGTGGAACCTTGTCAATAGACCTTACTATCCCTGACACTCATAATAATACTGTCCATAAAAACCAAATTAACACTCTGTGTGCTGACTGATAGGAGTGATTGTAAGTGGGAAACTGCCATCAGCCACTGTGCTGAGTGCTAAATTGGTTTGTGTGAGTAGTACAGCATGCTTTTCAAGAAAATCGAGAAACTGCCATGTTGATTTAACTGTTTATGAAGCTAACGCGTCATATATGACGCTTATCGTATACTTCCACATTAGGAAAGTATACAGTCTAAGTGACCACATAAAAGATCTCTTCAAAATGCATCATATTTTTACAGTTTTGCGGTCTAAAGTGGTGAAGAATGTGATGTTGGCGGCTAAACATGCTGTAAATCTTATCTGGGAGTTAGCTCTTGATATTATTTAGTTACTGATTACGAAAAGGAAATGCGTTACACGCAGTAAACTTTTTAGAGAGTCTTGGCACCACAGCTCCGTTCAGTAAATGTCGCAGCCGCAGAATGGCAACTATGACTCAGGCCTGTTCAGACATAATGTGGTGTCGGAATTACCACGAAATACAGAAAATAGCGCCAATCAGTAACGTCAAATATATTTTTCTTGTGTAGACCATGATGCATTATCTTCTTTCGCTCATAAAATGATTTTTGTTGAGGTGAAGTATTAGTCAAAATCTTATAAAAACTTCACGTATTGAAACTTCGGTTCTATACAACCAATAGAACATAGCCTCAAGTAGGCCTATGAGTAAAAATAATAAAAACCTATGTTAGCCACACAGTAACGTCAGTCAGATTTTTCAAGTGCAGAACATGATGCGTTAGCCTTGTCACCACTAGAATGGTTCTTGTGAGGAAAGGTATTACTGAAAAACTTCTGTAAAACCTTAGGTTTTTGTGCTATCAGTTGAACATTACGTCCAGTAGGCCTAAGGTCGAAAGAAGTGAAAAGCTATATTAGGCAGTTAACAACCTTAGATACATTTTTCTAGCGTAGAACATGATGTGTTATCTTCTTCCGCCCTAAAATGTGGTTAAGTGAGGTGAAGCATTAGTACTTTTAAAAACTCCAGACATGAAACTTCGACCATTACATCGCCAATAACATAAAATCAAGTTGGCCTGAGATCGAAAGACGAATATATTTACATTGATAAATATAACAGAAGTGTCAATAAAATGTGCCACAAGTGTTTAGTACTTTTACATAACAAATATTTATGTATTTTGGTACATAATGCAGATTATTTTTGGTTTCTTTGAAGTGCAATTTTACTTTGGTACAGAGATGGAACTACTGTCATTCTCAAGTGCACCTTAACCTGTAAGCTAAACCAATAGTGCTAATAAGTGAGCCACATGTATCTTGTACCTTTATCGTAATATGGACAAATAACACTGTGAAGTTTAATTTATGGATCCATTGTGGCCGGCTGGAGTGGCCGAGTGGTTCTAGGCACTTCAGTCTGGAACTGCGCGACCGCTACGGTCGCAGGTTCGAATCCTGCCTCGGGCATGGATGTGTGTGATGTCCTTAGGTTAGTTAGGTTTAAGTAGTACTAAGTTCTAGGGGACTGATGACCTCAGATGTTAAGTCCCATAGTGGTCAGAGCCATTTGAACCATTTTTTTGATAGATTGTGCACCAAGTGGGACACAATGATCGAACTATGGTCGTATTTTGGAGCCAAATGTGGTACACAGAACAAGATATCCGATTCTATGGCTCATATTGATTGGCTGTTTCATTTTAAGGGCCAGTAAAATGCTAGCATGCGAATGGGAGAGCAAAATTTGCATGTGTTGTCTTAGAAGCACTCTGATTAGCCTATTTTCAGGAAAGCGACATGGCTTAGAAGAGAGAAACCATACCAGGTTCGCTTTCCTTTGGTTGGTCAAAATGATGCTTCCTACCCACACTGACTTTCTGCACTATATTGCTGCACAGTGGGAGTGTCGACGGCTGTGTAGAAGGTTCCTCCCCACACTGTGTTTGAAAGTTATTTGTACCTGTGCGTTTGACTCGATCTGAATAACCAAATAATCATGGTACACCTGTCTACAAATATCGTCAGTGCTCATCGCGCTACACTATTCATATAACCTCTAACATACATGCGAAAAAAATAGTGTCCATGGGTCATATAATCCGATCAGATAAAGCCTTTAGTCAGCCTTTATTCAGATACTGTAACATATTTAACTTGTGAAATATTATTGCAGAAAATCTCCACTTTTTTTAAAAAAAAAAGGCGCCTTGAAACTAATATTATAATAAAGATCATATCGAAGAAATAAATATCTCAGGAATAGTCTTTCACCCAAGTTATATCCATCTAAGTCCCTGGAAGTAGTGGCTGTGGTCATCAAACACAACATAATAAGTCATAAAAATTATCGTCTCCGAAACTATCGAATTCATGGATCTGTTAGAGCTGGTATTAAGCCACAATTTGTTTTCATACAGATACAATCCAGTGGCCAAGTACATTAGCTGCAGTACCTTACAGACTTACGCGAATCGCATGCCTGGGTCATGTTGTGACTAGGAGATTGAATGTAAAGTGAGAGTGAGTGGTCCAGTCCACCCCTGGAGGCGACAGTGACAAAGCGGTATCTGTAATAACATTTGCAAAGTGTACAGAGTAGTAAGTCTTTTCAGAGCTGCAGTTTGAGTCCAGGCGTTAAGCGCACGTGTTACGATGAAGTCCTGACGCCTCGTCAGCTGGTCATGACGTCACTGCCTCTGATCAGAGCCATGACTGCGCGCAATGCTGGTGACGTCGGCGAAGCGAGGAAGGTGCTGCCCACCCAGACACCCTACAATGACACAGTGCTGCTACCACAGAAGCGCTCTAGAAGGCAGCCCACCATGCACTCAGGTGGAGACTGCCGCCTGCGGTCCAGGAACTCACTTGTTGTGAAGACTAGGTCCTGGCCATCCACGGTTGGTCGACCAGGACGGCAGAAGATGCTCAACAATCTACCAGGAGGCTGTGCACATGCGTCATGAAGACAGGAGCCTGTGGATCATCCGCAATCACCCATATTGTAGGAGGGCTGGCAGCACAGAAATCTTCTCATCTGCCATGACCCAGTAGACAGCAACTATGGTGTGTATCAGGTTGGGTGCATCTTGGTACTGAATTCAGCAAGCAAACATCAGGCTGGCCATTATCGATCAGCGTTTCGTGTTTTCACTGAAACTCAATAGACTACCATTATCTCTGGTTCTAGCGACACGGGCAGAATGGCAGCACGACAGAATATGTTCTTGAGCTACGGAAGCCTCGCTATTTGAAGGGCCTAAACCGCATTCATGACACTGTGGCTCTGAATACATAAGCGCATTTGCCCTCGTTTGTCGGACCCATCAGCGCTCCTAACCTCTCTGTGGTAATTCAGAAATTATTCTGGATAGCTGAGCTGGGCTTTTTCGGCCTACCTTTGATTTAGTAGAGGTGCTCGGGTGGTGAAGTTACGTAACATTACCTCACAGTGCCTTGTGGAGCAGCACTTGCGTTTCTGTCTACCGCGCTCTGAGGTCTGTTGCGTTGGTGGTACGCCTTGTTGACATACTAACTGGCACACCAACCCGGCACTAACCCTCTCTGTTCTGAGCTCGCATGGTAGAACATTTAAAAAGCTTAAACATGTGCAATAAATAATTCTGCTCTGCAATACTCCTCCCCTGTGCCAAAAAACACGTGCTGAATTTTGTCAATATTTATCCTCCGCACCAGTCTCATAGATCTACTTACATAATAGTTCGTTGTGCACATTGCTCCAACTTTGTTACCCCTGGGAGCTGATTTGCAGAGATCGTTTCCTACTTCTGTATCGTTATTCTTAAAATTCCGTTTGCTAAATCTTCGTAAAGGTTCGCTACCTTACCCCTATTTTCGTTTTTTACGAAATATACTAATTTTACTGGTTTCTTAGTCCATCTTTTTCAGTTTACGTTAGTTAATCACTCGTCAAGTATGTGACGTGTCAGTAAGTATGCACGATGGATGCATCTACGTCTGAGATGTACGCAGATTGCTATCTGAAACAAGGCAAGATTAGTGGCCGAAATGCTTATGGGTATAACATTTTGGCGTCGGTTCTCCTGGTATTGCTAAATACAAACATAAAAAAAAGTTTGCATCGCCTCAGCTCCAAGAGTTCCGGAACCTGTACAGAAAATTGGAAAAGAAATCAACATAAACATCATTTCTGCCTTTTTTATTGCTCATGAAAACCACACATTGCATGTTGTATCACCATACAGCGAGACCTTCAGAGGCGGCGGTCCAGGTTTCTGAACACACCGGTACTTCTAGTACCCAGTAGCACGTCATCTTGCATTGATGGCTGTATTCGTCGTGACGTAATATCCAGAAGTTCATCAAGGCACTCTTGGTCCAGATTGTCCCACTCCTCAACGGAGATTCGGCGTAGGTCCCTCAGAGCGGTTGGTGGGTCGCATCTTCCATAAACAGCACTTTTCAATCTTTCCCAGGCATGTTCGATAGGGTTCATGTCTGGTGAACATGCTGGCCACTCTAGTCGAGAGATGTCGTTATCCTGAAGTAAGTCATTCACAAGATGTACAGGATGGGAGCGCGAGTTGTCGTTCATGAAGACGAATACCTCGCCGATACACTGCAGATATGGTTGCACTATCGGTCCGAGGATGGCATTCACGTATAGTACAACCATTACGGCGCCTTCCATGACCACCAGCGGCGTACGTCGGCCCCACATAATGACACCCCAAAACAGCAGGGATCCTCCTCCTTGCCGCACTTTCTGGACAGTGTGTGTAAGGCGTTCAGCCTGATCGAATTGCTTCCAAACACGACTCCGACGATTGTCTGGCTGAATGTATATGCGACACTTATCGGTGAAAAGAACATGATACCAGTCCTGAGCTGTCCATTCGGCATGTTTTTGGGCCCATCTGTACCGCGCTGCAGGGTGTCGTCGTTGCACAGATGGACCTCGCCATGTACCTCGAGTATGAAGTTGCGCATCATGCAGCCTATTGCGCGCAGGACGTCCTGTGGCTGCACGAAAAACATTATTCAACATGGTGACGTTGCTGTCGCGGTTCCTTCGAGTCACAATCCGTAGGCATCAATCATCCACTGCCCTTGGGAGGCCAGAGCGAGGCATGTCATCGACAGTTCCTGTCTCTCTGCATCTGCTCTATGTCAGAACAACATCGCTTTGCTTCCCTCCGAGACGCCTGGACACTTCCCTTGTCGAGAGCCCTTCCTGGCACAAAGTAACAATGCAGACGCGATCGAGCCGCGGTACTGACATGGTTGAACTACAGACAACATGAGCCGCGTACCTCCTTCTTGGTGGAATGACGAAATTATCGGCTGTCGGACCCCACTGTCTAATAGGCGCTGCTCACGCATCGTTGTTTAGATCCTAGGGAGGGTTTAGTTACATCTCTGAACAGTCAAAGGCACTGTGTCTATGATACAATATCCACAGTTAACGTCTATCTTCAGGAGTTCTGGGAATAGGGATGATACAAAACTTTTTTATACGAGTATGTTCCAACATTTGCCCAATGGAAATGTCGCTTTGCTGTGATGCTTTTTGTGTGTCTAAGGAATGTATGAGATCAGGGTTCAGAGTATCGTTAAGGTAAGTTACATTTTGCGGTGGCAGTCCTTCTAACGGTTTATCTGGTCAATACAATGCAGAAGGAGTGAACTTGAGTACAGACGTACTCATGAGTGTAGCTGGGAGACGGAAGTTCGTCTCGGCTCTCTCGCAAGTCGTGCCGTTTACCAAAATACCACTATTATGTAACTCGAGCTTTACCGTACCCTGAGGTTTCCCATTCTTATAGCAACTCATCATTAAATGTTATGTTGCAAAAGCTGAGTTCATCCATTGCGCTCCTACCTACTGCAAATAAGGCTGCGGGCCAATTATTTTTTTCTGAAATTTCGTTGCATCCGTTTACCCCAGAATTAATTGTATCTCGCATGTCTGGTCGTCAGTCTGCCTGTGCAAAAGGTGATATTCTCCTTCTAAGCCTCTTGTAGTAGCCTTAGTGACGTAAGAGCGTGAGGTTCCCATGCTCAGGAATTATTACCACCTCTCGCGATTTTACTCGTACACTTTTCCTCATCGCTGTCCATCTCACTAGATAAGGAAGAATGTATCATCGATACTGCTCGTTCATTCTTACAACTGGTAGTCGAACCACTATGTATGACGTTGCTCTACGCGTACTTCCACGGTCGCTGTGTGGTAAAACATTGCCGAGTTCTTTTCCAACACCCCTGTTCATGTCGCTGCTCAGTAGGACCCTGACAAGAATTGTTACAACGGCAGTAACACCTGTTAGTTGCTCGCTACCTGTGAAGACGGAACGAAGATGAAGGAAGCGAAGAATAGAGCTTATAATTGCTTTAGTCCCCTCAGAGGTCAGCTACTTAGTTTTCTGGAAAAGCTTCGCTCAACGACGAACATTACTCACAAGGAATACCGATGCTGCTCGCTTTAGTTTACTTCAAACTTATAATGGAATGATTCACTAAGTTAAAGACGTGGGGTGTCGTAGTTTTGAAAAATATATGCACAATTCGATCGGTCAATCACGCTATGCTGTATTGTTTATTAAATGTACTTCGTTTCAGAGTGACTGCAGAGTGTCTGAAATTTTGCGTCTCCTTTCATGTAATACGAAACCTGATAATTACATAGAATAATATACAAGGACATGATCTGGCTTTGAAATAAACAGACCAGATAGACATTAAACGAGTTCAGTATATTCATAGTTAATGAGTGACTGGTTATTGATGCTTACACGATGGTAGATGGAAAAAGGAAGATAGTGCGAAACAGCAAGACTTCTCCTGGCTGGTTGCAGAAAAACGTGAAGGCTGTGCATACCTTCATTTATAAGTATCTTATTTCAGTAAGTTATATATCGCTATCGGACTCTTGGGTCCTCTTCCTCGTGACATATGTTTGAAACTTTACATATAGAAGACAAAGAAAAGAAAACTGGATACGGAGTCTTATATTTGCCTCCATCAATGTCTGCAAGACAGGCTGTCTCATTACTGTCTGATGCAGATCGGAATGTAGCATGGAATATTTTTGGTACTGTGCTGTTGTTTGCGCGTTACCTAAAATATGGCTAAGCTGTTGTTAGACAAGCAGGAGTCCGCCTGATAACAGCTGTTATTTTCTTTTTTTCCGTTCTTGTAGTTGTACGGGTCATGAGCTAGTTTCTGCACAACTGCAGGGTCATCTTCGAATAAAATTCTTTGGCCATCATTTCGGACCTGAGTAACTAACTGTTAGTGTTTGAACAGAATGTTGCGAAACATGAAAATAGGTGTAAATTTCATTACTGACCCAGGATTATATGACATTAGGTGAAGCTTGTTACTACGTACAGTATTATTAGAGCATGAAATGATTAAAAAAGCAAGCACAGCCCCCAGATCGTAAGGCAGGTTGTGAAAAGATACATTTCTTTGTCGCATATTACCATAGTACTTGGGTCCAAAGTAGTCTATCGTGTTTATTAAACCATTACTGATATCTGGATACACGTTGTCGAATGGATATAACTGAGAACTTGTACTAAATGTGTCAAAATTTAACTCAAACTGCTTTGTGTTCATAACTGTTGTGAGGCTCTGTGGCCATTTCAGTGCCTTTTTTATACAATTTTTTTAAAATTTCTTCACAAAAGTGACACAATTCACATCCCTCAAAAATTCATTTTATGATGACCGCTTACTTGCATTCCGTTTGACTACAGGTACTGAGTTCACATTTTCGCTCTCACTGAACATATCGTCAACTACAAAAGGCAAGATGGAAAAGCAATTTTCAAATTTTTCTGTGTTATTTCAATCATCTATTAATTCATTCATGGCAAATGGGAGGATAGAGAAGTCATTTCTTTTATTTTCTGCTTTATGTTCATCCAGAAGTTCAACATTTGCAAAAGGTAGCAAAGAGAAATCATATAGAAAGTTTTCTACATAGCTTAGGTATAGTCTGGTAAATCATCAATTGCAAAGGGTAGTAGAGATATATCGTGTTCTGTGTTTTCTACCTGTTTACGTACATTTACTAGTTGACCATTTATTTGTTCTGAAATATTTGTACATAGTCTACTGACATGTGCTAAAAGGCTAGCTGCCAGTCTATCAGATTTTGATAATACTTTCTCTGTAATACAATACGATTGGCCAATCATGTTACGCTGTCATCTCTGCAAGGTGAGGATTGGTTTGAACACTGTTCCCACTAATCACATGGTCAATGTAGTTTACCTGCATTTGTGCAAAGTGGCAATTGCCTATGCCAAATATTAGATGAGTAGATCATAGCCTACTGAAACACCTCGCCAGCATTTCAAATGCTCTGATGGTCTGGTATATTCTTTGAGAATACAATGATATCATCCAAATATACCATTCAAGTTTTCAGCTTTAAACCATGTAGAGCTCCATCCAATAACCTCTATCTTCTGGGACTACCTCTAGCTGTTGATACTTGTTTCTCCTCAGATCCATTGTTGTTAAGTGTTGGCACTGTCCTAGGTTGCCTAATGTTTCCATAATATTGGGAACTGGATATGTATTTGCCTCAGTCATCTTATTCAGGTAGCGATAATTGCAAAAGAGTCTGTACTTCCTTGTACCATCTGCTGAGGTTTTTGGCACGGTGACGACATCAGTATCCCATGGGCTCTCACTATACTCTATTATACCTTCCACTAACTATTGATCTACGCCTCCATTATGGGTTGAAGTTGCCTCAATGTGTGATGCCGTTTCCAATGAACCAGCCCATTATTTTCCATAGGAGTTCGGTGCTGGTTAACTGGTCTTACTGACAAAAAACCCTTCATGTTAAAGGAATCCATAAACTGCAGTAGTGAAGCTTTCACTGCCTGCCAAATATCACCTCACAAGTGGCTCATTTTTTCTCGTTAACGCTACTGCGTAGATCGTTTACTTACAGCTCTGGTTATCACTTTACCTATCATCTAACACCTCCAATGTTGCAATCATTAAACCCTTCAAAAGACTAACCATGTCCATGCCAAAGCTATCCAAGCTTACGGGAACGACAAATTTACCATTAATAATACTTAAGTGCTCTACACTTCTATGCACAAAGTAATGAATTCTGTCTAATTTTTCATTTTCCTTCAGTTTCTCTACCACATATAATACTTCTCAGTAAATCGGTATCAATGGAAACCACCACTTTCCCATATATGTTGGTATTTTGTCATGAGAATCAGTCTTTAGCATATAGGTTTACGGTTGAGTTGGTAACACCTTCATGACACGTGCAACTTGCGGCATTACCTCTTTTGCAGGTGTATCATCCAATTAAAACACAGTCCCAAAGTCAAAGATCGACTTTACGTGCTTTTGTCGAGAAAATCTAGCCCAGGAATTGCCGAATACCCTTGATCCACATATAGCAATACTTCCACATACTTCTGAAAATCTCTGATACTGAAACTGAGCGATGTTGTGCCCAATGGCTCTACATTATTCTCACCCACTCCACGCAGTTCATGATTTGTAGCCCCCAGCCCCCTCCTGACCATGAGGTCCAGAATGACGACTGACATGTGCTCATCTGCGTCCACCAAAAATTTATGCTCCTTGCCTTTTACACAGCGTGACGTGCAGCTACTTGTGCAAAGTTACGTCCTATTGGGAATGTCTTACAACAGTTGGAGCACTCCCGTTTGCGTTCAACGGCTACTTCTGCTGACGTTGCTTTCGCTTCGGATGATTCCCACAGTTCTGTGCTTGTCCACACTTATAGAACTCAGGTTGCTGCCACTGCTTTCACAAGAGACTTTTACATCTGCATCTGTAACACTTTACTTCCGCAGAAAAATCGTGATGATCCGTACGTGTTCTAGTATCAATACCGATCTCTCCTAATTGTGTTGCGACCCTGAGAGCCGCCACTAAATCCTCAGGATTATACGATACGATAAGTGAGATACCTCGTAGAAAAATGTACAAAGCCCTATTCTCGACTTCCCAAGTAAGATCGAATTTTGCATCAGGTGATATGTTTGTGCATTGACCCTCCGAATTCTATCCAAAAAGGTTTCTACCGATTTCTTATGTTTCTATGTCAAGGTACTTAATCTTCCCTGGAAAAGCCTTGTGCTGCTTGCTTCTGATAACGTCGCCATAACTCATGTTGCTGGAATGTTTCTGCTGTACTGGGAACTTCATGGTACAACACATACGTCTTTTCTTCGCCGGCCAGTCGTAAATTAGCCACACAGAGACAAATCTCATCTCTCGGACCACTCACTGCGGCGGTAGCCTTAACATTGTCAATGAACGCTGTTACGTCCTCCGTTGCCTTGTCAGAAAAAGGTGTTGTTAACGTGACCGCTGTAAGATCGAAAGAAGAAGGGGAAGGTACAGATACTACTGTCTTGGTTTCCACAAGCCCTGATTGTAATTACTTAACAACATCTTCTAAAACTTCTACCTTCCTATGTAGCTCCTCCTTTTCCCGCTGTGTCTGGGAATTCAACTATGACGCTACTTGTACCTGCTGCATCAAGGCAACAACAGTCTCACCTGTAGTAGCAGAAATGGTATCCGGCATTTTGCGTAATTTACTATTTCCGTTTTCAAAAACAAGAAATAAAAACGGAAATACTGTACTTCCAATACGTACACAACAGTTATACACGAATCATTCCGGCGTATCATCGCCCAATGAGACTCAGAACGATACTATGCCACATTCCCAAATCGCCAACAAGTATTACACACACTGCATAACACTGTGCTGTCTGTGATAATGATATTTATTCTGTTACCGGCTTCGGTCTTAAACCACCTTCAACGGCAGCCGTACAACATAGAAAGTGGACAACGTGACAGGGCAAAACGAAATAAGATCAAAACTGAAAAAGCGTTTGTCTCATTGTCCACTTTGTATGTTGTACGGCTGCCGCTGAAGATGGTTTTAGACCGAAACCAGTAGCAGAATAAATATCATTATCACAGACTTCGCATTCTAATGCATTTTGTAATATTCGTACATGCTGTTGACTGGCGTCTAAACAAGATGTTCAACAAGTATTACATGGCGAATGGCACAGTCTTGATACATGGTGACTGGTGTCAAATAAGTATCTCTGGCATTCTCTCTCAACTGTGACAAATCCACAGGCTCTTTTGGTTTAACAAATAACATGGTAAGGGTGCTACTGACGTCTCTGCAGTTTGACATGGCCCAAAACAGACACATCAACAAATAAAAATTTCGTTCATCACACCACATTTTGCTGATACTGCTAGACGACGATCAACATGTAGATTTAGCTTCAATGCCACCGGTGTCTTGAGGTAACAGGCAATTCTGATACAGTGTTGCGGCGTCGAAACCACTTCCTGACGCCAATGTTGCGACCCCTGTGCTGGGGTCGTGGTGTGAACAGGAGACCGAGTGTAAAGTGTGGATGAGCGGCCCACTTCACGCACAGAGGGGTCAGTGACACAGCAGTATCTGTAATAACATCTATTTATTACGCAGTGCTATAGTTATGTCTTCAGAGATGCACTCGGCCGTTGGGAGAAAGCGCATGCGTCACGAAGAAGGGCTGACGCGTTGTCAGCTAGTCATGACGTCGCTACCTCTTGTCAGAGCCATGGCCGCGTGTTGTGCTGGTGATGGCGAGGCGAGGAATGTGCTGCCCGCCCAGACACTATGCAATGACCCTGAGCGGCTACCACCTCGGCGCTCTCGAAGACAGCCTACTACACCCTTAATTGGAGACCATCGACTGTGGTCCAGAAACTCAGTTGTCGTGAACACTACTCCCTAGCCATCACCATAGATCGACCAAGATTGCAGCAAAAGTTCCAGAGTAGGCCAGGATGCTATGAAGGTGCGCCATGCTCTGTTAGTCTGAAGGTAGCAGCTTGCAGATCATCCGCAATGACCCGTAGTGTAGGAGAGTAGGCTGCACACCAGTCTTCTCATACACGATGGCATAGTAAAAAAAATGGTTCAAATGGCTCTGAGCACTATGGGACTTAACATCTATGGTCATCAGTCCCCTAGAACTTTGAACTACTTAAATCTAACTAACCTAAGGACAGCACACAACACCCAGTTATCACGAGGCAGAGAAAATCCCTGACCCCGCCGGGAATCGAACCCGGGAACCCGGGCGTGGGAAGCGAGAACGCTACCGCACGACCACGAGCTGCGGACGATGACATAGTAGACAGCAATGGCAGACCGTGGCTAACGTATGCATCAGGTTGGTTGCATCTTGCTGTTGGAGTCACCATGCAAGCAGCAGGCTGGCCATCATTGATCAGCTTCTCGAGGTTTCACTGAAACTCAATAAACTGTTGTTCTCTCTGGTTCTAGCGACACAGACAGGATAGCAGCACGACAGAAGATGTTCTTGAGCCAGGAAACCCTCGCTGTTTAAAGGGTCGAGTCCGCACCTATGATAAGGTACTCTGGGTGTGGGAACGAATTTGCCCTTGTTTATTTGGACCCCATCAGTGGTCCTTGCCTTTCTGTGGTAATTTAGCAATTATTCTGGGTCTTTCAGCTCGTTTCTTTCTGTCTACATTTGATTTTGTAGCGGTGCTCGGGCAGTGGAGTTACGTAGCGTTTCCTCACAGTGCCTTGTTAAGTAGCACAGTAGTAGTACCGGATGATCAAAAAGTCAGTATAAATTTGAAAACCAAATAAATCACGGAATAATGTAGATAGAGAGGTACAAATTGATTCACATGCTTGAAATGACATTGGGCTTTATTAGAACAAAAAAAAATACAAAAGTTCAAAAAATGTCCAACAGATGGCGCTTCATTTGATCAGAGTAGCAATAATTAGCACAACAAAGGAAGACAAAGCAAACATGATGTTCCTTACAGGAAATGCTCAATATGTCCACCATCATACCTCAACATAGCTGTAGTCGAGGAATAATGTTGTGAACAGCACTGTAAAGCATGTCCGGAGTTATGGTGAGGCATTGGCGTCGGATGTTGTCTTTCAGCATCCCTAGAGATGTGGGTCGATCACGATACACTTGCGACTTCAGGTAACCCCAAAGCCAATAATCGCACGGACTGAGGTCTGGGGACCTGGGAGGCTAAGCATGACGAAAGTGGCGGCTGAGCACACGATCATCACCAAACAGCGCGCGCAAGAGATCTTTCACGCGTCTAGTAATATGGGGTGGAGCGCCATCCCGCATAAACATCGTACGTTCCAGCAGGTGTTTATCAGCCAGGCTGGGGATGATGCGATTATGTAACATATCGCCGTATCTCTCACCCGTCACGGTAGCAGTTACAAAACCAGAATCACGCATTACCTCGAAGAAAGAAGGCCCGATAACGGTAGATGTGGTAAATCCAACCCATACCGTGACTTTCTCGTCGTGCAATGGAGTTTCCACGACAGTTCTAGGATTTTCGGTAGCGCAAATTCTGCAGTTGTGGGCGTTGACAGACCCTCGTCGGTCCACAACAAATTACTCAACCAGTCGTCATCTTCCGCCATCTTTCGAAACGCCCACACCGCAAATGCCATCCGCTTCACTAAATTGCCAGGTAACAGTTCATAATGCCGATGTATTTTGTACGGATAGCATCGGAGGGTACGCCTCAGTGCCAATCAAACAGTAGTGTATGGAATGCCGGTGCGACGTGCGACTGCAAGAGCCCTGACTTCCCCGTGCATAGACAAACCCGCTACTCTCTCCATTTCTTCCTGAACTGTCTCAGCAGCATTACGCCTTGTGCTCGGTCGGCCACTACGGAGTCTATAGTCTAAACAACCCGTGGCTTCGAACTTCGAAATCATTCTCGCCACAGCTGCATTTGTCAACGGACCTTTACCCTTTCGAATCTCCTTCCTATGGCGATAGGATCGTAGCGCTGAACTAGCACATTCCCCATTCTGATAATACAGCTTCACTAAAAGCGCCTTTTTAGGTAACGTCAACATGTTGCGACTGCTGGCGCATGTGGTTCTCTCTCTTTTTTTTACTTTATTGTGATTTTAACACCTGAACAATCAGGTAGGCTGGCAGCAGCATACAACGCCGCTCTTCAGCCAGAGGATACACGAAGAGAAGAAACACTGAAAAGACACATAAGTTACAGAACGGTGGGCAATAAAACAGTAGACACACAAAGACAAACACGGAGCCGTTCACACTCGACGATAATCCACACTGCAAACTGTTGATACGACGCACAAACACTGAAGAAGACGATGGCACTGGTGAACGATGGAGTGTGACGGTGAAACACTGAGCACTAAAACATGACGGCACACACGAAACACTGATGGCGGTGATCTCCGGCGCGCGAATGTCCACTTAGCGTGTGCGAGTCCGGGGACCTGCCAAGAGGGGAACAGGGGTGAGGTGGGGGAGAGGGGAGAAAAAGGATGCCAATGGCTGAGGAGACGGGGGCAGGAGGAGACGGACAGGGGAGGGGAGGCCCAGGGGAGGAGGGGGGAGAAAGGGAGGAGGGAGGGAAAAGGGAGAGAAGGGAGGGAGGGTGCCCAGAGGAGCAAGCACAGGAGGAGGGCGAGAGGATCAAAGTTGGTAGGAGGGGTAGATGGAGGGGAGGAGGGCATCATCAGGGAGGGGGAGCTGGCGGAAGCCACCTTGGGAGAGGGTAAGGAGGGTGGAGAGATGGAGACCGGGTGGGACGAGCGAAGACAGGCGCGGCAGCGGGTGGGGGTGGGAGAGGATCGGGGAGACGAGCGGGTGAGGAGGATCGAGCTTGCGGGAGGTGTACAGGATCCGTATCCTTTCAAGGAAATGGAGGAGGTGGGGGAAGGGGATGAGATCATACAGGATCCGCATGGGGGAGGGGAGACGGATGCGATAGGCGAGGCAGAGAGCATGACGTTCAAGGATTTGGAGGGATTTATAAAAGGTAGGTGGGGCGGAGATCCAAGCCAGATGGGCATAACAAAGGATAGGGCGGATGAGGGATTTATAGGTGTGGAGGATAGTGGAGGGGTCCAGACCCCACGTACGGCCGGAGAGGAGCTTGAGGAGACCGAGTCGGGAGCGTGCCTTGGCTTGGATTGTCCGGAGGTGGGGAGTCCAGGAGAGGCGGCGGTCGGGGGTGACGCCAAGGTACTTAAGGGTGGGAGTGAGGGCGATAGGACGGCCATAGATGGTGATATAGAAATCAAGGAGACGGAAGGAAGGGGTGGTTTTGCCTACAATGATCGCCTGGGTTTTGGAGGGATTCACCTCGAGCAACCACTGGTTGCACCAAGCAGTGAACCGGTCAAGATGGGATTGGAGAAGGTGTTGGGAGCGCTGTAGGGTGGGGTCAAGGGCAAGGAAGGCGGTGTCATCGGCAAACTGGAGAAGGTGGACGGGTGGTGGCGGCGGCGGCATGTCCGCCGTGTACAAAAGGTACAGAAGGGGGGAGAGGACGGAGCCTTGGGGCACACCGGCGGAGGGGAAAAAGATGTAGGAATCTGAGTTATGGATGGTGACATAGGAAGGAAGGTGGGAAAGAAAGGAGCCGATCAGACGGACGTAGTTAATAGGAAGGGCGAAGGTTTGGAGCTTGAAGAGGAGACTGGAATGCCATACGCGGTCATAAACACGTTCAAGGTCCAGGGAGAGGAAGATTGCGGAGCGACGGGAATTAAGCTGTTCGGAAAGGTGAGTGAGGTGAAGGAGAAGGTCGTCGGAAGAGAAGGATGGTCGAAAGCCACACTGGGTAACAGGAAGGAGGCGGTGCTGGCAGAGATGCTGGTGGATGTGTCGGGTGAGGATAGATTCCAGGACCTTGCTGAAGATCGAGGTAAGGCGAATGGGATGGTAGGAGGAGACAGCGGACGGCGGTTTGCCAGGTTTAAGGAACATGCGGATACGGGAGGTTTTCCACAGGTCGGGGTAGTAACCGGTGGACAGGACTACATTGTAGAGCCTGGCCAGGGTGGAGAGGAAAGAGACAGGAGCTTCACGAAGGTGACGGTAGGTGACACGATCGTGACCAGGAGCGGTGTTGCGTTTTGTGCGGAGTGTATTAATGAGATCCTGTGTAGTGATAGGGGCATTGAGTTCCGTGTGTGCAATGTTGTCCAAGTACTGGAAACCAGGAGCGAGGGGAGGGACAGAGATGTCAGTTCGATCACGGATATCCGGGAAGAGGGAGTAATCGAACTGGGGATCATCGGGGATGGAAAATACATCGGAAAGGTAGGAGGCACAGTGATTGGCCTTACTAAGGGTGTCAGGGAAAGGGTGATCATCATGGAGAAGAGGATAATAGGGGGAGGGTTTAGTTCCGGTAAGGCGACGGAAGGCTGACCAGAACTTGGACGAGTTTATTGGGAGGGTAGCATTTAAACGGGTGCATGTCTGTCGCCAGTCCCGGCGTTTCTTAGCCGCGAGCAAATTACGAATGTGTCGCTGTAGTTGCCGGTGGCGTCGTAGTGTGTACGGGTCACGCGTGCGGAGGAAGGCACGGTAGAGACGACGAGATTCACGGAGGAGGAGGACGGCCTGTGGGGGTAAGGTAGGACGGTGGGGGTGGACGGCGACAGTAGGGACGTGGGCCTCTAAGGCCTCAGACAAGGTCTGCTGGAGAAAGGAGGCGGCATGGGTAACATCGTCAGGGTGGTGGTAGGTGAAGGGGTGGCTATCGACCTGGGTGGAAAGGGTATCCTGGTAGACATTCCAGTTGGCACGGGAATAGTCATGGACATACTTAGGGGGAGGGTCATTACGAGGGTTGGGGCGGGGGCGACGACCGTCTGAAACGGTGAGGAGGACAGGGAGATGGTCGCTACCAATAGGCTCCAGGACATCCACCGTTAGGCGGCCAAGGAGGTTGGGGGAGGAGAGGATAACAACAGGAGTGGAGTTGGATTCAGGACAGGTGTGCTGGGGGATGGGGATGAGGTCGCCTTGAAGGGAGGAGAGGAACCGATGCCACCGCCGTAACTGGGCAGCGGAACGACTATGGATGTTGAGGTCGGCGGTGATCACGTAGGAGGAGAAGGTGCAGTCGATGTGGAAGAGGAAGTCGAAAGGAATAGGGGCGTTGGGGCGGACATAGATGGTGGCGCAGGTAATGGTAAGGCTGGGGAAGAAGAGACCAAGGATCAGGTGTTCGGTAGGGTCAGGAAGGAGAGGTTGGAGCCAAACGGGGATCTGGCGGTGGTGACCAATGGCAACTCCGCCAAGCGCAATTGGGAGGGGATTATCGCAGTGGTGGAGGAGATAGGGTGAGGTGTGGATGGAGTGGTGGGGTTGGAGGAAGGTTTCATTGAGGAGGAAGGCATCCACGTGGAAGGTTCTTGTTGGCAGGAAGTGAGCGGATATTGTTGAGAAGGATACGTTGCTGTCGCGCCATGACAGGGATTTAGACAAGGGTGTCAAGACGGGAGAAGGTGAAATGGGCCTGGTTGTGGGAGTAGGTGGCGTACATTTTGAGTTGGAAAATGGAACGGGCGGCGAGGGAGATTTGTTGGAGGGTGTGGGGGCGCTGAAAGGGACGGACATTCTGAAGGACGATGGTGATGAACCCGATGGTGTCCTCAGCAGTAGGGGGGGGGGGGACGAAGGGAATTGCCAGGAGGGGAGGGCGTCCAGGGACGGTGAGTTCAGGAGTGGCCGGAGGGGGTCGGGCTTTACACTTTTGGGAGTAGGTGGAATGGGGGAGATTGCAGGTATTGCAGGAGGGAGGGGATTGAAGGTTAGGGCACTGCCAGAGGAAGTGCGCTTGCCAACAACACGGGCAGGTGGGGGCCTCGCGGCACTCAGCTGTTGGGTGTGCGTTATAGCGCAGACACCTCTGGCAGTGCAGGGATTGAGGAGGGGAACGGGAGGGGTCGACCTTGTAGCGCTGGTTGAAGAGGAGGGCACCTCCTTCAGGAGACGGTCAATGGAGGGGGCATCCTTGGAGAAAACCCGCATAAGGCGGGTGGGGCCGGCCGAGTTGAAAATGTGGTGGGCCGCCCGCACCTCCAGTGTGGGATGTGCCTTGAGCTCCCCCAACACCTCCTCCTCCGTGATCGACGGACTGAGCCGAGTGATCACAGCAGTGAGGGTCGGCGGGCGACGCTGGGGTTGGGGTTGGCGGGTAGGAGATGGAGAAGGAGCAGGGGCGAGGGAGGCATTGGGGCCAAAACGGGTGATGGGGAGGCGGTAGAGGATGTCAGTATGGAGGGTTGGGCTGGGGGAGGAGATTTTCTCTCTCTCATTACAGCTCCTTTTATACACAATTGTCATGCGCAGTCACTGACGTTATGCTGCCCAGCGCCATCTGTCGGACATTTTGTGAACTTTGTTTTTTTTTTTTGTTCTAATTAAACCCCATGTCATTCCAAGCATGTGCCAATTTTTCCGTGGTTTATTAAGTTTTCTAATTTATACTGAATTTTGATCACCCTGTATATTGCGTTCCTGCCTACCACGCTCTGAGGTCTGTTGCATTAGTGGTACGCCTTGTTGACATGCTGACTGGCACATTAGTCCTGCGCTAACCTACTCTGTTCTGAGCTCACTTTTTAAAAAAATCAACATGTTCAATAAATTAAACTGGTTCGCAACAATACAAACAAGACAACAACAGTATTCTAAAACAGTAACTCCTTCCCACACAGCAAGTTTGCTGCTCATAGTAATAGTCACGAGATAAGCTGTAAGTAATATACTAGTATCCTATGTAGAAGAGATCTCATAGTTAGCTTCCTTGACTAACGTGAAGAAAATATAAGCACAATATTCTTAGATCTAGACGGTTTATCCGTAGAAAAACTTATAAACTCAAGATATCGTGAAAAACTTGAAGCAACATCCACAAGGAAACCACTGTGTTGCCCAGCAACCATAGAGTACAATCAGCAGAACGAGAAGGTGGAAATGATTTTATTAAGAATATACGGCATACAAATACACGAAAGATCAAACTTAGACAAAACACATAATACAATAAAACCAGTACTATGACATAAACAGTAATCACCCAACCCAAAGCCTTTTACACCAGTAACTATCACACCGAAGGTAACGAAAGTTCTGTAAAAGTCGTAAACTTTTTCACATAATATAAAGTTAAAATATAAATCTCGACTTGTCACAGAAACTGAAACATAGTACACATGAGGACACAGGATACTTAACACAATCTGTAATACGTTCGCATTGTTATATGCATTACATATGTAAAACTACAAAGGAATTCTCTTAACTATATGACGATTACAAAAAAAGCCTGTGACAGCAATGCGCATTCACCTGTTGTAAGCCAAGCACAGGAAACAGTAGCTAATTTCATTAGAATAAAAGACAAAACTTAAAAATTGAACAAAATATTAAAAGGAAGAAAAAGGAATTTTTATGGAGAATTAATAATTCATCGTATTTCCACAGAAATAACTTTAAATTTATAAATAAAAGCCGGCGGGAGTCAACTACACCATTTTTTTCCAAAATTTCTCAAGTATTATAGAACAGATATAACAAAGATAGTTAAACACGTTTTGAATGTTGGCGTACAGTTTGATATAGCGTGAATGTCAACACACAAATAATGTAAGACCTCTGGAAGAAACACTTTTAATGATGTTCTTTATAGACCATGTGCTTTATTTCGATGACTTTTCTCCAGGAGTCTTGTATTTTTTTTTCATACAGCGAAAACTATGTGTTTTGGATGCAGTGTGTACTACTTGTAGACCGCGTTCGTGAAAAACTGGTAAATTACGCACGAGCGTTTCTAACCTCCTGAAAGCATACACTTGGCCATTACCTCTTCTAATTGCAGTAATCAGAAGCTTCGAGGTAAAGAAGTCGTCAAATAGAGTGTTGTAACACACCTGACAACACAAGTAATTGCCATTGGCATTGCCTTAGAAATAAATCATTAGAAAACTGATTGGTAGCTGGATTATTGTGAAACTTGCTACGTTCGTATAACTTTTCTTGCGCTTCCAGGAGCCTCTTATTTCTAAATGTGCGAATATACCAATTCCCCTTTTAAAATGTAGTAAAACATTACAAACTTAACACTAGGTTGAAATAATAATTGTTTACGGAATGTGTAATATATGTATCGAAACGTACTAAATAGGAGACGGTTTTGGGGTGGAACATGTTAGTAGAGGGCTAGATAACGTGTATTCTGCTGCAGATAAAGTGAACATTATTATGTGATTGGTCTTTCTGTCTCTCTACCAGAATGCGCCACAGGTTAAGTACAAGTAGGTTCGTATATATTTCTCCCGACTCCGTAATCATTAGCGAGTGATGCTGTCTAGTAACAAGCGAAATTTTTTGTAATTCTCAGATCCAAAGTCATGTAGAGAAGTCATGAGGACTAATCAAACTGTGGTCAAAAGAGACGGCGCAGAGCTTAAGATTCTGGTTTCATATCTGTTACAATCGGGATCCAGTTCCCCAGTTGCCGCTTAAAGTTCGGGATCACGTGGTTTCCCTAAATCAGTTAAGGCAAAATCTGAAATGGCTTCGTTGAAACTTCATGCCCACTTTCCTTCCCCATCCTGCCCCAACAACAGCCAGTGCTTCGTCCCTAACTACCTTGTCGTCGGTGGGACATTAAAGCCCGGTCTTTCTTCGTTTGAACTAGTTTCGTTTTTACCAGTTGGCAAAAATAAAAATTTCCATGACAGAAGGAAGCAATCTCATATTTGACTGTCGTAAGTACTTAGATGTCAATGAGGAAATTTAAGCTTTCATCAGGTGAGCGCGCCGTTTATTACATTTTTTTCTCCAAAACTTCCCGTAGTGGAAGATGCGGTAGTGCGTCTCGGAACGGGACCAACAGCTATTCAGCTATAGTTTCTACAAAATGTTACTCATTACCCATCTCTCGAATCAAAGCTTACGTATAAAGAAAAGATTCAGTTTCAGAGTTTAATAGATAGCAGCGCTATGTCTGTAAGTTAATGTAACAGCAAAAAGAAACAGGGAGTGGAGAAAGAAGTGAGCACGTCTACTAAATCTTTAGCTTTTCTTCAATTTGTTGGCAGCATTTCCTTCAAAATTGCAAGAATCCTTCAGGGTTTCGAAGCGAAAGTAATTTTCCATCCACCGTCGAAGATTTCCGACCTCCTGGAATCAGTGAAAGACGATCTGGTATTGCGGAAGGCAGGAATTTATAAAATACCTTGTCAGTGTGGCATGTCATATATAGGACAAACATTGCGAATAGTAGAAGAACGTTGCACTGAACATCAACGCTGTACTCGCCTTTTGCAACCTAGCAAATCAGCAATTACTGAGCATTGCATTTCCACTGGACACTCAATGGAGTATGACAAGACAACAATTTTGGCAACAGCAACATCCTTTTGGGACTCCGTCATAAAAGAATCAGTGGAAATTCGCATGACAGACAATCTCATCAACCGTGACAATGGCTACCAGCTAGATAATGCGTGGATCCCCGTCATCTCTAAGATCTGCTCCAGACGAAGACGTCAGACTACTCCGATGGCCGCTGCAATTGACAGCGCCGAAGACAGCTGAGTTCTGCAGTTCCACCAGCGAGGGCGCTGCTGGCGGGCGGTGTGGTTCGTCTGTCCATATCATTTTGACGCATGCGCGGAATACTCGGTGCACGCTATATATTACGGAACGGAGGGCGTCTTCGTCAGTCTTCGATGGCTCACCTGAGGATGGCTGGCGGTTGTCCAGTCGAAATATCGTGGATGGAAGCTAACGACGACCGGCTGCAAGCCGGAAATATTTTTGAATATTTAGTTCGCCGGGAAAATTTTAAATTTCACAATAAAAAGAGTTAACTTAAGGAAATTTGATGTAAGAGAATAAGATACCAAAGTCTAAGGTTAGCAATGAGCAGAGAAACAGAGGACACTAGTATTTCTTTCGAGGGTCCAAACTCCTAAGCTGTTTTCAGTATTTTATGTATTTGCTTAGCAGACCGTCAAGCGCAAATGAATGGGTAGATTTCCATCATTTTCTAGCACTTAGCGATGTATAATTTCTGTAGAAACTGAATTTTGAGAGAAATTATCCACAATAATATAGGCTAGATGATGGCCTGGTGTAGTTTAGAGGCGGTTGAATCAGCCCTGCCCCTCACAACATGTTAGGGTCTAGGATTTTCACAGATTAAAGCCACATATCAGGTCAGTCTAAATAACCACGTTCAATTTACAGTCCGACAGAAAATTCCATTATAGTGCAAACCCCCCTAAAAAGGGAATACTGCTTATAGTTCTAAAACATGACGTATCAGTTATTGCAAATATCACAAAAAATATTGTTATTGATTTTATTCAGTTTGAGCAGCGAACGCTTATTCTCTAAGGGTTTCTGAAAGGCATGTTAATAGCCTGTCGTTTTTAATTTAAACCAAAATTCTGAGTTTTCAGTTATAATTTCACTCTTTAATTTGTATTTGAAATTATTTACGTTAAGAAATATAGTGCATAAAAATATGAAGACCCGAAGATAAACGTAAAACAAAAAGTATGTTTTTCATCTCAATAAAACTCACTGAGCGTACATACGAGTATCACAGATTTTTTGTCGGTCTCTTGTGATGTTATATATTATGATTTTTTTCTGTTTAATACACTCCTGGAAATTGAAATAAGAACACCGTGAATTCATTGTCCCAGGAAGGGGAAACTTTATTGACACATTCCTGGGGTCAGATGCATCACATGATCACACTGACAGAACCACAGGCACATAGACACAGGCAACAGAGCATGCACAATGTCGGCACTAGTACAGTGTATATCCACCTTTCGCAGCAATGCAGGCTGCTATTCTCCCATGGAAACGATCGTAGACATGCTGGATGTAGTCCTGTGGAACGGCTTGCCATGCCATTTCCACCTGGCGCCTCAGTTGGACCAGCGTTCGTGCTGGACGTGCAGACCGCGTGAGACGACGCTTCATCCAGTCCCAAACATGCTCAATGGGGGACAGATCTGGAGATCTTGCTGGCCAGGGTAGTTGACTTACACCTTCTAGAGCACGTTGGGTGGCACGGGATACATGCGGACGTGCATTGTCCTGTTGGAACAGCAAGTTCCCTTGCCGGTCTAGGAATGGTAGAACGATGGGTTCGATGACGGTTTGGATGTACCGTGCACTATTCAGTGTCCCCTCGACGATCACCAGTGGTGAACGGCCAGTGTAGGAGATCGCTCCCCACACCATGATGCCGGGTGTTGGCCCCGTGTGCCACGGTCGTATGCAGTCCTGATTGTGGCGCTCACCTGCACGGCGCCAAACACGCATACGACCATCATTGGCACCAAGGCAGAAGCGACTCTCATCGCTGAAGACGACACGTCTCCATTCGTCCCTCCATTCACGCCTGTCGCGACACCACTGGAGGCGGGCTGCACGATGTTGGGGCGTGAGCGGAAGACGGCCTAACGGTGTGCGGGACCGTAGCCCAGCTTCATGGAGACGGTTGCGAATGGTCCTCGCCGATACCCCAGGAGCAACAGTGTCCCTAATTTGCTGGGAAGTGGCGGTGCGGTCCCCTACGGCACTGCGTAGGATCCTACGGTCTTGGCGTGCATCCGTGCGTCGCTGCGGTCCTGTCCCAGGTCGACGGGCACGTGCACCTTCCGCCGACCACTGGCGACAACATCGATGTACTGTGGAGACCTCACGCCCCACGTGTTGAGCAATTCGGCGGTACGTCCACCCGGCCTCCCGCATGCCCACTATACGCCCTCGCTCAAAGTCCGTCAACTGCGCATACGGTTCACGTCCACGCTGTCGCGGCATGCTACCAGTGTTAAAGACTGCGATGGAGCTTCGTATGCCACGGCAAACTGGCTGACACTGACGGCGGCGGTGCACAAATGCTGCGCAGCTAGCGCCATTCGACGGCCAACACCGCGGTTCCTGGTGTGTCCGCTGTGCCGTGCGTGTGATCATTGCTTGTACAGGCCTCTCGCAGTGTCCGGAGCAAGTATGGTGGGTCTGACACACCGGTGTCAATGTGTTCTTTTTTCCATTTCCAGGAGTGTATATTTACATTCTATTCGGAAGTATATAGATTTGGTATGTGAAAATTGGCACTTGTACTTCGGGATTACCGATTATGACAACAAATAGTGCAAAATTAAGTTTCTTCGCATTTACATTACGTTTATTATAGTTAGAACTCGATTATCAATCGAAACACCTGAGGGCTCGCCAGTAAAACTGTTGTCTTGAAATAATTATTCTTAATGTGGTTATTGGTTCTTTTTGTGATACTGAGACAAATTTAGAAAACCAACTACTGTTCCACTCTAAGCGTTCAGCGCATAGAATGAAAATTATTTTCAAACTAAATGACTTCTTGAAACATTGAAAAACTGTGATACATATTTAGGCTAGTATTGTTCTGACCACGCTGTACTTACATGTACCGAGCGAGGTGGCGCATTGGTTAGCAAACTGGGCACCAACGGACCAGCATACATGTACATTCGTAAAGAACCAGCTGCAATTTGTTGAACCCTTGATCACATCTCGAACAAAAAAAGAACTATTTCTTCTATATCCCAATCTTCCAAGCGCAACGAGATACGTATTGGTCTCTTCACTGCAATTTGCACTGAATTAAGATTGACATCAGTGGAATTCCTTTCATTTGATAATATGGTCTATGAATAGCTAATGCACGCTGTATCAGTTTTATACTCAGAGAGTGGACCACTGAATATTCGTTATGTTTACGAGTATCAATGGCTGTCGATCGTTATAAAGCGATCAGCGTACTGTACAATCTGCAGTCAATGAACTCCAGTCCAGGAGAAGCCGTGAACTCTTCGCAATAAACATGTCTTAATGAGTGACCGCGAGTATGTACAAAAGAAAAACGCACGCTATCAATGTTTACTGTATAAATCTCGTTTACTAGCGGTTATTAGCGCGTAACAATTTATTAGGCAATCGTGGCACAATATCTGGTTCTCCTGCGGTTTTGCTAGTAAGTTATGGAGCGTCATTTAAACTGTCAAAGATTGTGCGATTGGGAAACGGAAAAATGAAACGGAATATATTTGAGTTCAATGACTGGGAGCATTCGTTCCCTGCGTTCTTCGTAAACCGACGCGAGTTTAAGACTACTGTTGGAATCGAAAGTGCCATTCGAGATACAAGTTAATATTCTTTCTTAGCAGAGTAACGACGGAAGATACAAACGTGTCTTAAAAGCGATGTAAACGTTTGACGTTTCTGTTTATAGTGCATAGTGGAAAGTTTAGCACTCACACGGAATCTCCCATTTGTACGCGGATAACTTCCATGAGCGGTTCTAGCAGCTGTGTGTAACTAATGGAAGTCATATTATGGAAAAGTCAGTACACTATATGAGAAAGATCCCTTTAGCTGCCATATCGCAGTAAATAAAGAGTCGTAATTAGGTTGCGAAGCTGTAATTGATACCGTTATGGTAATGGGCAATACCGTTGAATTCTCGTCCTATTAACATTTACTGCATTTCGGCAATGATATACACAACTTTTATGCATTTATAGGTGCCTATGCTTTTCCAGATTCCGCATTTACTCTAGTGGTGTATTTAAAAGCTGGTATGTACGCGATTTATAGATTTTAAATACTTTATTTCTTATTTCCGATGAGATGCGGTAATCACACTAGAACATTGCTGGTTGGCCTCCAAAGCGTGTTGCCATATAGCTCCAACTGAAGACATTGTCAATTTTTAGTTGCATGGAAGCATCGACAAAGAATGATTCCCTTTAATGCAGGGACACAATCCAATATCTAGTCAGTATGTGTGATCAGGGACCACATGGAATCTTATTTGGTAGTCCGGTCTAGCATAGCAACGCCTTTTTTAATTATATTTATGTCAGACGTGACAGTTCATCTGATTTTCTCACGCATCTGGCCCTCCATGATGTAATATCAACCACGTTATTTATCAACGTTGAGATAGTCACGGATATACACTATGCTCACAATAACTAATAGTAATGCTTGCATTATCGGAACATGTTGTACAATTTGCAACGCAGAAGTAATATGATAATCAAAAACGAAAAATATATGCAAGGAGAAGCTGAAAAGGAGGAACCGTTGTTAAAATTGTGCCTAAGGATAAATTACGAAAGACTAAATTTTTTTTACTTTACTTTACGTTACTTTTTAAAAAAGAACGAAGCAACGTGTATCTGACTGGTTTCTTTAATAGTATGAATACTTTACCTCTACGTGAGGAAATACCTCAAATGTAAAACAGTAGGGTATTATTGATCAACATATGTACACATACTGATATCTACACTGATTTTCTATTCAAAATTTTAAAACTAAGAAGAATATACATGACTGAAAAATATTTCGTAGCAGGTTCGGTACATCCCAATATGCAAATGATTCGGAATATGGAAGAGTACATGTTCTCTGATTTTAAGAATTCAATATGGTGTGAAGCCCTCACGTGTTGTAGTGATGTGATAGCCACGTCTTAACATGGACTCAAAAATAACTTAGATATGTTCCGGCGGAGTCTCCCTCAGTGTGATATGCATAGCAAAGGCAGCTGTTGCTGGAAAACTGTGACTAAAAAGTTGCCAGGTGTGTATATCGAAAGCATGCTGGATGGTTCAAATGACTCTGAGCACTATGGGACTTAACATCTGAGGTCATCAGTACTCCAGAACTTAGAACTACTTAAACCTAACTAACACATCCATGCCCGAGGCAGGATTTGAACCTGCGACCGTAGTGGTCGCACGGTTCCAGGCTGAAGCGCCTAGAATCGCTTGGTCAGAGCGGCCGGCTCTTGTTGGATGGATGCGATGTCATTCAGAACTGTTGGCCGGAGAATGAATCTTACCCTTCAACATTCGAAGAAAGCTTGCACCTTCCACAACCATTTCGCCAGGTATTTTCCTGCTGAAATATGGCATGTGGAGTAGTCTACAGGAGGGATACAACTTTGGACTCCTAACGATGTCGCGATCACTGTTCATATTACACTCAATACGTTATTGTCAAGGTCACATGTATCCAATGCTTGCGTTTGACCGCTACTTGTTCATCAACGCAAACTGCCAGATTTTGGTCTGGCAGCGAGTTAACTGGCTTGTGGACATCGCTGTAGGTTGGGTGGAAGTAAGACTCGTCAGAAAACACAACACTTAGCTACTCACCTTCCTACTGACGGTGTTAACCTGACCACCGCAGCATGAAGTGTTTGTGGTTTCTGGGCAATGGAAGCAGACGCAGTGCCACGCAGTCTGTCGATTCGGCCCCCAGTAGACGGTGTAGAATCGTCGACGCAGGCGGATCTATAATTTTTAGAATCGAGTCAACTTTGTGGATAATAATGTATTAGCAACTGGGACTATGCAGTCGAATTGGTTACTATTCCATGCTGTTGTCACATTGTGTTGGACAGTGCCCGCTAATCGCTGTGTACAACTCTCTTCTGTTCTGTAGTTCCCACTGTGGCAGCAACGTGCCCTGCACGAACCAAAAAGTCACGGTATGACAAGTACACCCTCTGGAGACCTAGTATTCTGCTCCGTTAGAACTCACACACGTACTTTTGTGTTTTGAAGTCAATGAGGCCTATTAGCTCTTGCTTTTACGTTTCCACTTCGCCTGACAGCTCTTTATTGACTGAGCTACTAGTAGCACTGAACCTTCCGGGCCCGCTGCCAGGTCTATCTGCATACCATCTCTATTCTGACGCAATCTCTTAGTGTTATTACACTGTTCTATACATCCTCCGAGTTTGTGTTCTTTCGGATATTTCTAGCTGGCTGCTGCAGTTTACTCAAAAAATTGAGTGTATCGTCTACTCAAATAGACTTCTGTAATGGTAGCTGCTGTTGAAACTAGTTACTTTCTGATATTCAGTATATGTTGCAACAAGTTAGTATTAATAAGTGAAAGAATCTGAAAACGAAGACGTCACAACGGGAAAGCTACAATAGGACTTCATTCGACAATCAGTTTCGACAGCATTATTGTAATTTGGTCGAACTTAATCGAGTCATACTGGAAAATTATTGCGAACCACTGTCATCATGTGCCGTGAATCAAGACTCCACATACTTGTCCAGTATTATTATTATTATTATTATTATTCATTATCTTCGATCAGATGATGTTAAATCTATCGAAACCAGTTGTAGTATTAAGTAAAATAGCATTTTAGCCTTCCGGCGACCATGTTTTCCTTTCCCCAATACTACGAATGTGTGTGGAAACACATAGACAAAATACACTGAAGCGCCAAAGAAACTGGTATCGGCATAGGTATTCAAATACAGAGATATGTAAAAAGGCAGAACACGGCGCTGCGGTCGGCAACACCTATATAGAACGACAAGTGTCTGGGGCAGTCACTAGATCGGTTACGGCTGCTACAATGGCAGGTTATCAAAATTTAAGTTAGTTTGAACGCGTTGTTCTAATCGGCGGACGAGCGAAGAGACACAGCATCTGCGAGGCAGCGATGAAGTGGAGATTTTCCCGTACGACCATTTCACGAGGGTACTGTGAATATCAAGAACGCGGTAAAACATCAAATCTCCGACATCGCTGCAGCCGGAAAAAGATCCTGCAACAACGACTGGGGAGAATCGTTCAACGTGACAGAAGTGCAACCCTTCCGCAAACTGCTGCAGATTTCAGTGCTGGACCATCAACAGGTGTCAGCGTGTGAACCGTTCAACGAAACATCATCGATATGGGCTACCGGAGCCGAAGGTCTATTCGTGTACCTTTGATGACTGTACAACACAAATCTTTACGCCTCTCCTGGGCGCGTCAACAACGACATTGAACAGTTGATGACTGCAAACATGTTGCCTGGTCGGACGAGTCTCGTTTCAGATTGTATCGAGCGGTTGGACGTGTACAGGTATGGAGACAATCTCATGAATCCGTGGATCCCGCATGTCAGCAAGGAACTGTTCAAGTTGGTGGAGGCTCTGTAATGGTGTGGGGCGTGTGCAGTTGGAGTGACATGGTACCCCTGATACTAGATACGACTCTGACAGGTGGCACATACATAAGCATCCTATCTGATCACCAGCTGCTGACGGGCGTTGATATATATCAACGGGGTCAGGTGAAAATGTGTACCCTGACCGGGACTCGAACCCGGGATCTCCTGCTTACATGACAGACGCTCTGTTCATCTGAGCCACCGAGGGCACAGACAATATTGCGACTGCAGGGCCTATCTCGCGCAGGCCTCCAGCGAGACCCACATTCTCACCTTATATGTCCACACACTACATTCGTAGTGTCCCTTCCCAACACACTCATTACTCGTGGAAGACATTCTTCCCAAGACCCGTAAGAGTTCGGGTAATATGTGTACATCGGACATGTCCGAAAGAACAGACACTATATCCATATGCGTATGCATCCGTTCATGTCCATTGTGCATTCCGACGGTCTTGGGCAATTCCAGCAGGACAATGCGACACCCCACACGTCCAGAATTGCTACACAGTGGCTCCAGGAACACTCTTCTGAGTTTAAACGCTTCCGCTGGCCACCATACTCCCCACACATGAGTATTATTGAGCACATCTAGGATGTCTTGCAACGTGTTGTTCTCCGCCCCTCTCCGCCCCCCCCCCCCCCGTACTCTTTCGGATCTATGGACAGCCCCGCAGGATTCATGGTGTCAGTTCCCTCCAGCACTCATTCAGACCTTAGTCAAGTCCATGCCACGTCGTGGTGCGGCACTTCTGCGTGCTCGTAGAGGCCTCACACGACATTAGGCACGTGTATCAGTCTCTTTGCCTCTTCAGTGAATGTCGTATTAATATATGCTTACAGCTGCCCATCTACCTGGCTACTTTCATACTTCCCAATGATATTATATAATTAGTACTACTACTAATTAGCTAATTTATACGTTATTTACACTCCTCCAGTACAAACGAGGGAGAGAGGGGCGGTGCGTGACGATTGGCAACCTGCATGTAGCCGCTCTTCAGGCTTTGATTACAAAAATTGAAACAAAGAAAAATGCACATTGCTAGGAATAAAAGTGATTTGGACTTCATGAGGTGATGTATACGCTCTTGAAATTCTGTAAGGATAGCAGTGTTATGGACACCTGTAACATTTTCAGTAGAGAGCGTTGGATGCTCATGGATTTGGAGATGAAGTCATAGGAGAAAGCATATGAAATGAAGTGGGCAAAGAGAAAGCGTGTAGGTGGTAGGAGGCAGAAATGGAAAGACAGGGTGCGTTGGAGCCTTCTTTATGAATGAATGAGGTAGCGCAGAATTTGGTTGATACAATGGGTATATCTCAGAAATGATTTCATGATCGTGGAGAAGAAGGCGTTGAAATTATTCTGGAAAAGGAGGTGTAAGGATGGTAGAACGTGATGATAGATGTGTGGCACAAGGCCACGATTCTGCAGACAAAGGGTACTAAGTGTTGCTGAAATTCAATTTTGAGAGTAATAGAGGAATGGCGAAGATTTTTTCAAGTGTCTGAGGAAGTCTGATAAGCCTATGAGTTGGCACAGGATACCTGTTGAGAGAAGGTAAACGAATACCGAAAGCGGGATGGCGTGCATGACGCTCAAGGATTTGGTGAAAGTTGTAAAACTTGGAAGGTGTAACAATCCATTCAATATTTTGCATGCGTGACGATGCGACGGCTGTGGGTCTTGTACGTATGAATTTAATCGTCTGCGTCTCTTCAAAACATAAATTAAGTCCACATCTTGAAAACGATTAGAGAACAATGAAGCAGGACCTCTATTGCTACGTAAGAAAAGTGTAGTAAATATTATACTGTCGTAACGCCTCGTCATAAAAGGAACCATGGCTGCCTGCGGCAGCCGACTTGCCTTTATAGGACACGTAAATTAAGACGCGATGCAAACTCCAGTGACTGTAATTGTACTGTGTCGCCTTTCGTTGCCGAGCTATACTCTAAGAAAATTCATTTTTTAAAAAGTAAGCCGCAACAATTTGACGGTTATTACTATATTTACCTTCTCTAGTATCTAGATTTTGTCTTTTATGCCATTGTCAAGTATGACGCTAAAAGTTGTTAGTTATTATACTATATCTATTAAGCCAGTCCAAAGGGGTTTCTGACTGCGTTAACAGATATGATAACTTTTAGCACTGGGCTTGATAATGGCACAAAAGGCGAAATCTAGATGGTACAGAATATAAATACGCAATCAAATGACAGTTTATTCTTTTGAAAAAATATTGCACTACTGCGCTATCACCATAGAAAATTTTCTACAAGTAGTGATCTCATTGAGACATTTACTTAGAGTACCTCTACGGCACTGTTATAAAGAGTTGCACTATTTAACTACCACGAAACGGTTATGAGTAGATAACAAATATCCTTCTAAACGAGCTCTCCATTCCTCAGCAAGAATGTGATTTTAGAGATCCAAAAAATTCGTAATTGCGTCTACAGTAGTGGAGCCATCTCGGTACAAGATGGGAATCTCTGCAACGGAGCAAAGTTCCGCAGCGTTGTACAACATGTCTAGACGTGAGCGTGGTCAGTTACAACAGCGTCAGAGTTTCAGCAAGTCGCTGACGAAGTTGCACTTGACACGTACGCTGAACTAACCGGGAGGCACAGCGGAGCTGCGACCATTTAGATGACTGAACGCTAGTGGGAGTAATCAGTCAACAGGAGACTATCAATCGCGTCTCCTGGTGTAGTAGACGCGCGTGTGACGGACGGGAACTGCGCACTTGTCGGCTGCCCATGAGTGATAGCCAGCCAGTACCCTGAGGCCAGAGGCCAGCGAGAAGCTGCCACATCCGCACCGCAGTAATGGGCGCATTGGCCCCAATGTGTCACTCCGTAGGCCCGCGCCTTATGTAACTATTTCAGCCAACTTTCATCACCGAAGTTCTTCTCTGCAATACGTAGGTCCTTTGCTGTTTACAGTACGAGGGGCGTTTGAAAAGACCGTGCAAAAATAAAAACTACTTACGTGTTTGGGGTAAACCTTTTTTATTTTTCGACATAGTCTCCTTTTAGACTTATACACTTCGTCCAACGCTGTTCTAATTTGTTGATCCCTTCCGAATAATAGGAATTGTCCAAGTCTGCAAAATAGCTGTTAGTTGCTGCAACCACCTCGTCGTTTGAATAAAATCTTTGTCCTGCCATCCATTTCTTTAAATTGGGGAACAAATAGTAGTCTGAGGGAGCTAAGTCTGGAAAATTGGGCGGAGGGGGGGGGGGGAGGGGGGGAGGTGAAACGAGTAGCATCTTATTTCCAATAGTTTTGAGACCACAACTGCTGAGGTATGTACTGGTGCATTGTCATGATGGAAAAGGACTATTTGCGGTCCAATCGCCGGCGTTTTTCTTGCAGCTCGGTTTTCAAAGGGTCCAATAACGATGAATAATATGCACCTATAATAGTTTTAGCCTTTGCCAGATAGTCGATGAGGATTATCCCTTGCGAATCCCAGAAGACAGTCGCCATAACCTTTCGGGCCGAAGGAACGGTCTTCGCCTTTTTGGTGCAGATTCTCCTTTGGTAACCCATTATTTAGATTGTTGTTTGGTCTCAGGAGTATAGTAATGTATCCATGTTTCATCCACAGTGACTAAGTGACGCTGCAGATTCTTCCTGAACAGCTGCAAACTATCCTTGCAACACTTCACACGATTCCGTTATTGGTCAAGCGTGAGAAATCGCGGAACCCATCTTGCGGATAGTTTTCTCATGTCCAAATGTTTATGCAAAATATTATGTGCCCATTCATTCGAGATGCACACAGCACTGGCAATGTCACGCACCTTAACTCTTCTGCCATCCATCACCATATCATGGATTTTATCAATGATTTCTGGGGTCGCAACCTCCACAGGGCGTCCTGAACGTTCAGCATTACTTGTGCCCATATGGCCACTCCGAAAATTTTGAAAACACTTATAAACTGTTCAAATCGAAGGTGCAGAGTCACTGTAATGTTTATCAAGCTTCTCTTTAGTCTCCAGAGGTTCCTTTCATAAAGTAATGTTTAATCACCACACGAAATTCTTTTTCGTCCATTTTTTAACAATCACTTGACTTCCTTGATTCACACGAATGCCAATCATAAAGAAATAGACCAATATGGCTGAAACTTGGTGTGCGATCTTTCCAAAGATGCTACTAACTAAACACGACCTCGATACTCGCCGGTGCTGCCATCTCTCGGGCTTTGCACAAACTATTCAAACGCCCTTCGTAGCTGCACCTCACGATAACTTCCTGCACTACGATTCAACTTCCTGTTAATCATATTCTGTATCTCGGTGTGAGCTAGCTAAAACCAGTTTTCTGCTAGTAACCATAACTCAGTAAGAATTTAAATTGAGCGAACATTCATTATATTGATGGATGTGAAACGAGGAGTTATAAATTTTTTACTATGAAGATCAGTGAAAATGTTGATGGTGATGGAACTATAGTATGTTGATGCGACTGATAATTTTGTGTGTTGATGTTGCAACTCCGATGACGGAGATGATGCTGCTGGCAGCTACGAAGCCCTTGGTGAAGACAGTGAAGGTGACGATTATGGAGGAGCTTTTTTGTCGCTGTCAATATGATGGAAAGGAGTAGCGTAGTGAGGCTACGCAAATGCCTGGACAAAACAACACAGCCAAACACTTCAGCCTAGAATAACACCCGCATCCTTCTCAATTATTTGTAGGATATTTTCTAATCGCTGTTCACCCCTACAGTTTTTGACCTCTGCAGCTTCTTCTAGTAGCTCTGAGGTTGCTTCTTCTTGTCTTAACATATGTCTCATCATTCTGTCCCTTCTCCTAATCAGCGTTCCCCATACGTTCCCTTCCTCTCCGATCCTGCAGAAAACCTCTTCATTTATTATCTTTTCAGTTCACCTAATTTTCGACGTCTTTATTTATCACTACATTTAAAACGCTTCGATTCTCTTCTTTTCTGGGTTTTCCACAGTCCATGACGCACTTCCAGGTAACGCTGTGCTCAGAATTTACATTCCCCGAAATTTCTTATTCACGTTAAGGCTGATGACTAATAATATTAGGCTTCTTTTGGTGAAGAACACCCTCTTTGGCTGCACTAGTCAGCATTTTATGGCCTTGTCGTTTCGTCATGAAGGTGTTATTTTTATTCCAAGTTAGCAGAATAGGAAGGAATGTGGTGTCGGTGCCTAAAAAGCAAGTACTGGGTGGGTGAGGTACTGATTCATACATGAGGATGAGGATGAGGTTTAAGCTAATTTAAAGAAGTGTGAAAGAGCGAATATATTTAAAACACTTTGGAAACAGATATGAAGAGAGCGAAGTAGGAGGGAAGCAGAGACTGGATACAGGTTGGGTGTTGCCAAGATTGACGAGTGAGAGGAAAAGATAATTGATGTTAAACCTATGGAGGGGAAAGTATACGGAAGATATAGGGAAATGGAGTGATACATGGAGGGAAGTGGTTGCAGTAAATCAAGAGGAACTTGTGGCGTTCAGGAACTTGGGAAGGAAAGAAGAATCGAAGAGACGGACATACAGTGTATGTGGGCAATGGTGAGAATCGACTAGCTAAAGACTCCGTATACTTGTAGGTCAGAAGAAATAAATTTTCACTAGGTTTGGCCATTCTTACGTATTCTGTCAGTGACGGTTCGTAAGTGAAGTTTCTTCTGGATCAAGCTGTAGTCCAAAGTGTATCTGTGTGCCACAAGGCTGAGGATTATGATACAGAAACGGTGGATTCGGAGACTTAATCTCCAGTTTTCTAGGTCTGTGATTATTCTGTAACACGCCGCCGTCAACGAAACCACTAGCACCTACTTCATCTACATCTACATTTGTACTCCTCAAGCCACCCAACGGTGTGTGGCGGAGGGCACTTTACGTGCCACTGTCATTACCTCCCTTTCCTGTTCCAGTCGCGTATGGTTCGCGAGAAGAACGACTGTCTGAAAGCCTCCGAGCGCGCTTTAATCTCTCTAATTTTACATTCGTGATCTCCTCGGGAGGTATAAGTGGGGGGAAGCAATATATTCGATACCTCATCCGGAAACGCACCCTCTCGAAACCTGGACAGCAAGCTAAACCGCGATGCAGAGCGCCTCTCTTGCAGAGTCTGCCACTTTATGCTAAACATCTCCGTAACGCGATCACGCTTACCAAATAACCCTGTGACGAAACGCGCCGCTCTTCTTTGGATCTTCTCTATCTCCTCTGGCAACCCGACCTGGTACGGGTCCCACACTGATGAGCAATACTCAAGTACAGGTCGAACGAGAGTTTTGTAAGCCACCTCCTTTATTGATGGACTACATTTTCTAAGGCCTCTTCCAATGAATCTCAACCTGGCACCCGCCTTACCAAAAATTAATTTTATATGATCATTCCACTTCAAATCGTTCTGTACGCATACTCCCAGATATTTTACAGAAGTAACTGCTACCAGTGTTTGTTCCGCTATCATATAATCATACAATAAAGGATCCTTCTTTCTATGTATTCGCAATACATTGCATTTTTCTATGTTAAGTGTCAGTGCCACTCCCTGCACCAAGTGCCTATCCGCTGCAGATCTTTCTACATTTCGCTACAATTTTCTAATGCTGCAACTTCTCTGTATACTACAGCATCATCCGCGAACAGCCGCATGGAACTTCCGACACTATCTACTAGGTCATTTATATATATTGTGAAAAGCAATGGTCTCATAACACTCCCCTGTGGCACGCCAGAGGTTACTTTAACGTCTGTAGACGTCTCTCCATTGAGAACAACATGCTGTGTTCTGTTTGCTAAAAACTCTTCAATCCAGCCACACAGCTGGTCTGATACTCCGTAGGCTCTTACTTTACCAGGTGACAGTGCGGAACTGTATCGAGCGCCTTCCGGAAGTCAAGGAAAATGGCATCTACCTGGGAGCCTGTATCCAATATTTTCTGGGTCTCATGAACAAGTAAAGCGAGTTGGGTCTCACACGATCGCTGTTTCCGGAATCCATGTTGATTCCTACAGAGTAGATTCTGGGTTTCCAGAAATGACATCATACGCATAGCAAAAAACATGTTCTAAAATTCTACAACAGATGGATGTCAGAAATATAGGCCTATAGTTTTGCTCATCTACTCGACGACCCTTCTTGAAAACTGGAACTACCTCGGCTCTTTTCCAATCATTTGGAACCTTCCGTTCCTCTAGAGACTTGCGGTACACGGCTGTTAGAAGGGGGGCAAGTTCTTTCGCGTACTCCGTGTAGAATCGAATTAGTATCCCGTCAGGTCCAGTGGACTTCCCTCTGTTGAGTGATTTCAGTTGCTTTCCTATTCCTTGGACTCTTATTTCAATGTCAGCCATTTTTTCGTTCGTGCGAGGATTCAGAGAAGGAACTGCAGTGCGGTGAAACAACTTTGGAAAAAGGTGTTTAGTATTTCAGCTTTACGCGTGTCATCCTCTGTTTCAATGCCATTATTATCCCAGAATGTCTGGATATGCTGTTTCGATCCACTTACTGATTTAACGTAAGACCAGAACTTCCTAGGATTTTCTGTCAAGTCGGTACATAGAATTTTGCTTTCGAATTCACTGAACGCTTCACGCATAGCCCTCCTTACGCTAACTTTGACATCGTTTAGTTTCTGTTTGTCTGAGAGGTTTTGGCTGCGTTTAAATTTGCAGTGAAGCTCTCTTTGCTTTCGCAGTAGTTTCCTAACTTTGTTGTTGAACCACGGTGGGTTTTTCCCGTCCCTCACAGTTTTACTCGGCACGTACTTGTCTAAAACGCATTTTACCACTGCCTTGAACTTTTTCCATCAACGCTCAACATTGTCAGTGTGATGGCTCTCAGTTCTAACCGTGTAACGAAAGAAACATGCTTCGCCGTACTTGCCTACATTATCTCATGAAGTGAGCATAGGTGACATTGTTGTTCCGTCCTTCTAAATGGGACTTCAGTCACGAAAATACTCTTTCGTGTTGTACACCAAGCTCACTATAAACAGAATAAGCATCCTATCTCTCCTCTCGTCAATATCACTTACTCAAACACGACAGCACACTCTGAATGTACTTGTCACAGTCATGGGCACTGCACAGTTACGCACCTACCACTTCGAGAACCAAACTGCCAAGATAATGTACAATTGAAAGGCTTATATCAACCAATGAGTGACATGGAAAGTTATTCTTCAACAACAGTCATATTTAAGTTCGTGATCTATCGATAAAGTCTCTCGCCCAGTCATTACATTCTTGAAAGGGAATTAAGTTCCTACGAACTTTTTTGGGGACACATTTAATTTTTACTGTGTAAAGCGTCAAAACGGTAATGTAATAAACGTCTGAAAAATACGGTTAGATGTTAATCCTTTAGGTATGTGTTATATTTTGGAGTGAAATACAAGCACCTAATAATTCTTTTTTTTAAATACAGCTATACATTTTCCTGTGTATGAAATCAAAAATGTAATTTAGACGTTTGAAAAGTACATTTAGATATTAATGCTTTAAGGATGTGCTCTTAAACATACCGACAATCACGTTTCTTCCTCTCTAAAATAGATGATGCCAATACAAGAAATGGGTTGTAGATTGAGCGAGGCGGGCACAAATAAATCCCTGGGAAATTTTTCCTGTGATATCCCCTGCGTTCTGCAGGTGATTTTTAGAATGTTAATGATTCCTGCCTCCATCCCTGTCTTATCTGAGCTGAAGCTCGGCTTCTTATGACCTTAAAACCGACGACAATTCTAACATAGAAATGTTCATTTTATTTTCATGCAACTACTGAAGTCACCTTAGAGAAATGTACTCTAATTATCACTCATCTTACTTCTGTAGACAAAACAGAATTCCGTGGCACTATTACACGCGCCTGGTAGTGCTATATCAATTTTGCAGTGAGAGGTCCATGAGGGAATACTGATACCACAGATGACGTGAAGCAGTTACACTTATCAGCGCTAGAGTCGGTCTTCAAGTCAAGTTTGTATCAACAGCGTAATTTGTCAGCCGCTGTACATATCACCCTGCGATGTTGCTTTATTAAAATTCACATGCGGTACACGAGTGACTGACGTAATCACAATCGCTCCTCTTATGACAAGTTCATTACTTTTTTCAGCTTGCCGTGCAGAATTGGACTAATGTTTATGATTTCGCTGATTATCGAATGATTGATTCCATCAGGTGTGTCTCCTGCCACACCTTGGTAGACGTGACGCCACCAGCAGTCGACCAGCTGCATGTTCGCCCTGAAGATGGCCTCTGCGATGGACGGAAACCGGTCGGCCCTAAATAAGTAAATAAACGCGATTAAGACTGTTTTCCTAATACTAATTTAATTTTATATCAATCGCTGTTACTCCACAACCATGTTGTCCAAACATCATGCGTGAGATTACTGTTATAGGCATCTCAACTAAGCGAGTGCATAATATCCTGCACGGAGAATTGGCTATGAAGAAGCTGTGTGCCAGGTGGGTGCTGCTATTGCTCATAGTCGACCAAAAGCGCATCTGGCAGACAATTCAATACAATTTCTGGCAATGTTTAATCACAATCTCCGAGACTTCTTGCACCGATGTATGACTGTTGATGAATTTAGATCCATCAATACGCACCAGAGTCAAAACGGCAGTGAAAACAATGGACAAAGGCTCGTGAAAGTGTACCGAAGAAACTTGTCAACTGATGAGATGATGAACACTGTTTTTTTTTTTGGGGGGGGGGGGGGGGGGGGGGAATTGCCAAGCAGTAATCCTCACAGATCATTTGGAAAAAGGCAGAGCGATGACTGGACCCCATTATGCTTCATTGTTGGATCGTTTGGAGCCTGCACTGGTTGGAAAAAAGACCAAAGTTGGCGGGCAAAAAGGTGCTCTCTCATCAGGATAACGCACCATCCCACACATCAGCAATTACAATGGCGAAAATGCACAAAATGGGCTTTAAATTGGTTCCTCATCCACCCTATTCATCACAGTTAGCCCCAAGTGACTTCGTTCTGTTCCGTAACTTTGGTTTGATGGGAATGAAATTTTCATCAAATGAGGAAGAGGCAGTTGCAGTCATAGGGTATTTTGCAGAGTTTGAAGAACCTATTTTTTCAATGCGATGAAAACGCCAGAGGATCGCTGAAATAAGTTTATCTCACTCAAAAAACTATGTCGAGAAAAAAGGTAAGTGGTTTACAAAAAAATATTTTTCTTCCTTTTCTACCAGACTTACCAAACCGCCCTCGTAGGTACCCTTGAATGACACCTGACGTTATCTGGGCTGTAATGTAGTGCGTGATCCGCAATAATGTTAACAGTAGAACAGCATTCTGAAGACGATTCTGCGGGTCCTGAGGGTTTTCCTCGGTTTTCGCATATCGGCGTCTCCGCCGCGGCAGCTGCCGCCGCCGCCTCCTGCCACTGGCGGTTGGCGGCAGCGAGTCGGCCGCCGGCGTATCTCTGACCTCTGACACTGACCTCCCCAATGTAGCGGCCCGGACCCTTATCACAAAGGCTGCCAGACACGCTCGTATACACGGTTAACAGTCCTGACAGCCGGACTACAGAATGGCGTCCTTTCTGCCGCCGAGCGTCGCATTTAAAACCACGTGACTGCTTCGCCTTGATTCCACACATATTATGAATGAGTGAAGCGGCGCTGTGATTAATAAGACACTGGACTCGAATTTGGAAGAAGCGGTATTCCAATTCGTGAGTAACTATCGAGGTTTCCTAAAACGGGGAAACGACGAAAGAATCCTCCAAGAAGGCAGCGGAAGATTTCCTTCGCCCTACTAGTACATATCATACCGAGCGAGATGGCGCAGTTGGTAAGATACTGGGATGATTTTCGCGGGGACAGCAATCCAGATTTAATTTTTCTGTGATTTCCCTAAATCGTTTAAAACGAATAGCTCTTTCGAAAGGGCAAGGCCGATTTCCTTTCCCATCCATCCCCAACCCGAGCTTGTGATCCTACCCTAACGATCTCGTCATTGGCGGGGCATTAAACCTTAATCTTCCGTCTCTAATGGCCTTGATGCCAATAGAGCGCTAAACCAAAATTTTTCCTGATTCTGTCTTCTAATTATATCGCGGACACGCTGTACGGTTTATAGTTAACTGACAGTACTGACCACAAATGAATGTTCATAGGAAATGCGAATACTGAAGAGATGGGGTGGAGAGAGACGAGACTGGGAACGAGGTACGTATTTCTCATTCGAACCAACAGTGCGACTCAGTACACAACTGTGGACACTTTCAGTGAGTTATCTGAATGTCTGTGCAAGAATGGCAGCCCATTCTTCCTCAAGAGCCGAAACCAGAGGAGGTAGTTATGTTGCATGCAGGAATCTGGAGTGAAGTCTAAGTTCTGATTCAGCCCAGGGTGTTCCAGTAAGGCAGGTCGGGTCTCGATTCCAGAATTATTATAATCCTTTCACCGACATCTCAACTCAGATGATACAATTGCTGAAAGGTTCAAAGAAAACTTGAGTTTAATTTCAAACAAGTACTCGACTCATACAGCTATAGTTGGTGGTGACGTTAATTTACCCTCTGAAAAATGTTTCGAGCAGTTAGTTCATGAGCCCACGCGAATAGTAAAAGGTCGTGAAAACACACTTGACCTCTTAGCAACAAATAATCCTGAGCTAACAACAACCATCAAAACGGACACAGGGATTAGTGAACACAGGGTTGTCGTAGCTATACTGAATATTGTAACCCCTAAATCCTCCTAAAATATACGAAAAATAAACCTATTCAAAAAATCAGATAAAAATTTATTTGACGCCTTCCTGAGAGACAATCTCCTCTCCTTCCAAATGTAAGTGTAGACCAGATGTGGCTTGAATTCAAAGAAATATTATCGGCAGCAACTGAGAGATTTATGCCAAAAAATTAACAATCGACGGAGCTGATCCCCCTTGGTACAAAAAATGGGTCATAACACTGTTGCAGAAGCAACGAGAAAATCATGCCAAATTTAAAGAAACGCAAAATCTCCAAGATTGGCGATCTTTTATAGAAGCTCGAAATTTAGCGCGGAGTTCAATGCGAGATGCTTTTAATAGCTCCCACAACGAAACTTTATCTAGTAACATGGCAGAAAATCCAAATAGATTCTGGCCGTATGTAAAGTATGCTAGCGGCAAGACACAGTCAATGCCTTCTCTGCGCAATAGCAGTGGAAATACTATCGACGACAGTGCTGCGAAAGCAGAGTTACTAAACGCAGCCTTTTGAAATTCCTTTACCAAAGTAGACGAGATAAATATTCCAAAATCTGAATCAAGAACAGCTTCCAGCAGAGTACCTTAGAAGTAGATATCCTCGAAGTAGTGAAGTTCAAATGGCTCTGAGCACTATGGGACTCAACTGCTGAGGTTATTAGTCCCCTAGAACTTAGAACTAGTTAAACCTAACTAACCTAAGGACATCACAAACATCCATGCCCGAGGCAGGATTCGAACCTGCGACCGTAGTGGTCTTGCGGTTCCAGACTGCAGCGCCTTTAACCGCACGGCCACTTCGGCCGGCTAAAGTAGTGAAGTAACTTAAAGCACTTAATAAAAGCAAGTCTTCTGGTACAGACCCTATACCAATTAGATTCCTTTCAGAGTACGCTGATGCAATAGCTCCATACTTAACAATCATGTACAACCGCTCGCTCGACGAAAGATACGTGCCCAAAGACTGGAAAGTTGCACAAGTCATACCAATAACCAAGAAAAGTAGTAGGAGTAATCCACTAAATTACAGGCCCATATCATTAACGTCGATATGCAACAGGATTTTGGAACATATATTGTGTTCGAACATTATGAGTGAGCTCGAAGGCCACAATCTATTGTCTCACAGTCAACACGGATTTAGAAAACATCGTTCTTGTGAAACACAACTAGCTCTTTACTCACATGAAGTGTTGAGTGTTATTGACAAGAGATTTCAAATTGATTCCGTATTTCTAGATTTCAAAAAGGCCTTTCATACTGTACCACACAAGAGGCTTGTAGTGAAACTGGTACTTGTGGAAATCGTCCCAGTTATGTGACTGGATTCGTGATTTTCTGTCAGAGAGGTCACAGTTAGTGGTAACTGACGGAAAGTCATCGTGTAAAACAGAAGGGATTTCTGGCGTTCCCCATGGTAGTGTTATAGCCCTTCTTCTGTTCCTTATCTCTATAAACTATCTAGGAGACAATATGAGCAACCGCCATGATTTGTTTGCAGATGATGCTGTCGTTTATCGTCGAGTAAACTCACCAGAAGATCAAAAGCAGCTGCAAAACGATTTACAAAAGATATCTGAATGGTGAAAAAATTTGCAATTGAACCCAAATAATGAATGGCTCTGAGCACTATGCGACTCAACTTCTGAAGTCATCAGTCGCCTAGAACTCAGAACTAATTAAACCTAACTAACCTAAGGACATCACACACATCCATGCCCGAGGCAGGATTCGAACCTGCGACCGTAGCGGTCACGCGGTTCCAGACTGAAGCGCCTTTAACCGCACGGCCACACCGGCCGGCTCAAATAATGAAAAATGTGACGTCATCCACATGAGTGCTAAAGAAATCCTTTAAAATCGGCTACACGATAAATCAGTCTGATGTAAAAGCTGTAAATTGAACTGAATACCAAGGAATTACAATTAGGAACAATTTTAATTGGAAAGCACACATAGAAAGTGTTGTAGAGAAGGCAAACCAAAGACTGCGTTTTATTAGCAGAACACTTAGAAAATGTAACAGATCTACTAAAGAGACTATACACTTCGCTTGTCAATCCTCTTTTGAAGTACTGCAATGCGGCCTGGAATCATTACCAGATACTATTAACGGAGTACATCGAGAAAGTTCAAAGAAAAGCACCACGTTTTGTATTATAGCGAAATAGAAGATAGACTGTCACTGACATGATACAGGATTTGGGATGGACATCATTAAAACAAAGGCGTTTTTCGTTGCGGTGTAATCTTTACACTAAATTTCAGTCACCAGCTTTCTCCTCTGAATGCGAAAATATTTTATTGCCGCCAAACTACATGGGGAGAAAAGATCATCATAATAGAATAAGGGAAATTAGAGCACGCTTGTAATGATATAGGTGTTCGTTTTTTCCGCGCGCTGTTCGAGAACGCAATAATAGAGAATTGTCGTGAAGATTGTTCGATGAACCCTCTGCCAGGCACTCAAGTGTGATTTGTACAGTCTCCATGTAGATGTAGATGTAGATACAGATGTAGGTCCGCCTCTTGTGACATTTATCGGTCGATTCCGCATTACATAGGGGTTCTGGATGCCTTTTATCATATTGTGTATATAAAAAAAGTACTAATCTTTCACATCGCTTTCGTTTAAACCATTAATAACAGTTTGGCAGAGAATAAATCTTATAGCTCTACGTCTGCAAGTACAGGGCGTTTCAAGCACTGCTTAAGTACTTAAGCGCTGTGCACTGCGTTGCGTAGCGAGCAAAATCCCATACTACCTGCGTAGGCTGTGATCAATGCATGACGCTGCGGTCAGTTGCTCGGTCAGCCTGGCAGGTGACGTATCGGTTAACAGTTTGGGGGAAGAGGGTGAGGGGTTGTGTGTGTATGTGTGTGTCTGTGTGTGTGTGTGTGTGTGTGTGTGTGTTGTGTCTCGTTTGATTTGCTGTCGAGTATACGTTTTTTATTCGTTGCTGTCTAATTTGTGTGCATTAAGCTGTACGTGAAGGGAAACAAGTGGTTCTTTTGCTGAATTAAGGAAAAATAGAGACGATGTGGAATATCGTCTTGATTTCATTCGATAATTTCCCGGTATACAGCGTTCCCACTGATTTAACGATAAATAGGTTAGTAAAGGATTTTCAAGGATTCGTGTTAAACATAAAAAGATTTAGAAAAGGAAATGTTTAACAGCGTAAAAAGGAACAACGTAGGAGGGGTGTTCATAAGAAGTCAGAGAACACCGCTGAACAATTTAGTATTTCGGATTGATGTGTCAGTAGCATCTTCTCACAGGGCTCTGCACAAACTGAAGTTGAAACCTCGCCAAATAACGGAAGAGCGTCAACTCACAAATTCACATACTTCTGTTCGACGTCGGCACCGCATCCGGCTCTTGCATTCTGCGCATGATACTAAACCTGATCGTGAAGTGCTCTTTCCTTTCTGGTGGAGCACGGCTGTATCTTTCGGTGCACGGAAAACTGCAGAACGATCGATGTTGGAATTCTCACGGACACCACCAGTTACATCACGATCCTCTCACAGGGCGTGGAGTTTGTGCAACACAAATAATTTTAGTGAGCTTTTTCCAGCAAATATTAACGTTGGTAGAGTTGTGAAATAACTATGGCTGTTTCATGCAGGACAGTGCAAAAACACGCGCCGCGGTCTATGAAAATACACTCTAAGAAAAAGGAAAGACGACGCCCCGCTAAGTTACCCGAAAAAGATGAAAAGCAATAGATGTGTTGTACTTGTAGAGACAAACAAATGATTACAGTTTGATGATTTATTCAAGAGAAAGATCTTCGGAAACTGAGTAAGTCAATGACCCCTTGGTCCACCTCCGGCGTTTATGCAAGCAGTTATTCGGCTTAACACTGGTTGACAGAGTTGTTGGATGTCCTCCTGAAGGACATCGTGCCAAATTCTATCTACCTGGCCCGTCACCTCGTCAAAATCTCGACATGATTGGAGGACTCCGTCCCTAATGCTCCAAACGTTCTCAATTGGCGAGAGGTCCGGCGACGGTGCTGACGAAGGTAGTGTTTGACGAGCACGAAGACAATCCGTAGAAACTCTCTGCATGTGCGGGCGGGCATCATGTAGCTGAAACGTAAACCCAGGATGGCCTGCCATGCCGGCCAGAGTACCGAGCGGTTCTAGGCGCTTCAGTCTGGAACCGCGCGACCGCTACGGTCGCAGGTTCGAATCCAACCTCAGGCATGGATGTGTGTTATGTCATTAGGTTAGTTAGGTTTAAGTAGTTCTAAGTTCTAGGGGACTGATGACCTCAGAAGCTAAGTATCATAGTGCTCAGAGCCATATGAATCATTTGAACTTTGATTTATAGTACGTGTAGATTAATATACAACATAGAAATAAGTCTCCTAAATTGGTAGGATGCTCGGATGCGGAATACGACTCCCATGTTAATGAAACCTGTAACTTCAAATCTTTCAGTTGTTTACAAAACCGATAGTCACGTCAGTACCCACACAATTTCGAAGGGCACAAGCGTAAATTCACTCGCACGGGAGAAGAACAGGACGGTCGTTCTGTCATTTCATTAGCCGGTTTGTTTATATTTAGTAGAGGGTGGCATCAAATAGATACTTTACAAAATCGGCCTCCATGAAGGTATATCGATACTTCACGCAGTAGCCTCTTCCGCGTTAAAATACCGGCTTCCACTTGCATCTCGTAACCTGTATAACCACGCAAGTCCTTTACACTACATAGTACACCATACGCAGATCAGAGAGTCAGTATGCAATATTTACTTTCTACTAAATGTGAAGTATGAGACTGAATCCGTCTGTGGAGAATGTTAATGTAAACAAAATATCCTTAAGCTCTTATCAATCAACTTCTGGTCCAAGTGTGGAATATCAGTTGCCCAAACACCGATCACTGTTTTCCGCGTCGAGAACAACTTCTTGTGACAAGGCTGTTCAGGGACCCGTATGAATCGTTCGGTATAGGCAATGTTTATCTTAGGTAATAAAATGAAGGACTTGCTGTTTCTTGTTTAGGTCCTTTTGTAGATATGTGAAAGTAAATGACGGACTCACCTCAATTTGGATAAGTGGAGAGCAATATTTTATCAGAGAGCTCTGCAGATGTTCGCATGAAGCCATCTCTGAAATAGAGTTCCTTTGTTGTGAGTGGCGAGGTCTTGAAGAACGCAGCCGTTCTTTCTGTGTTGCATGGCATAAGTCGAATGAACTTAACGGCGGACGTGATAGCTGGCACGGTAGTCCGTGCTGCCTGGTTTGTCCTTTTGCCTTTTATTCACTTCATATGAGAGTCAGGGGCCAAGTAATTTCATTATCAGAATCTCTGTAATAACCACCCTATCTAACAAAACACAGACGCCTACAGTACGTGATAATAGCTTTATCGACACGTGGCGCGCTAGTCATTTCCCAAACAGATATAGATATCTTAAAGAGTTTGTGATCTGTATTGGCGTCTAGGAGCCGAATGTATATGTTGGACGTATTAGGCTTCGGTGCATCCAAAACTCCTGTTCAGAATATGTTGTCTTTCAATATACGCGTTTCGTTGGCCACACATAATCAAGAGACTAATTACATCTTACTCGATTTTACTTGGTCACTAAGTTTCCACGTCTGTTGTCATTTGAGCGGCTTTCAGTAACTAATGCAACACAATTTTCTTTCGATCAATTTCATTTCAAAAAATGTCGAATTTGTTGTGCGACATCGTGGAATATTTCTGCTTCATCCATTACAGTTCCATGAAGTTGCAGTAGGTGGCGACGCTACACGTAACCTTCAAATTGCGTTTGTAACGAAGAGTCGTTCCATGCAGAGAGCTGTCATTGAGTTTATGATGGTGGAAACCAGTGCACCACAGATGTTTATAGGCGTCTGCAGAAAGTCCACGCCAGTGAACAAAAGCACGGCGAGTCGTTGGGCAAAACAAGGTGCCGGCGGGCAGGCGGCTGTGACTCCTCCAATTTTGGAACGTGCGGACACTCTCAAACGAGGTGATCGACGGATCACAATTAAACACGTCGCTGCACTACTGGACGTCTCAGTCGGTAGTGCTGACGCACTCGCCCATCATTTGCGGTATTGGAAGGTGTCCGCCCTCTAGTTTCCCCGCCGACTAACAGAAGTCTATAGAGAACAGCGAAGGACCGTCTGTGCGGAGTTGCTTGCGCATTACAAGGCAGATCGTGACAGATTTTTGTCGAACATCGTCATAGGCGATGAAACATGAGTTCATCACTTCGAACCGGAAACAAAACGGCATTCCATGGAGTGACGCCATACCAGCCCTCTTCCGAAGAAAAACTTCAAAGCTGAACAAAACTTCTTCATGACAACGCAAGGCCTCACATAAGTCTGTCCCCCGAGAGGAGCTCACAAAACTTCATTGGACTGATTCTCTTCATACAGCCTACAGCCTGGAATTTGCACCTTCACACTTCCATCTGTTTGACCGAATGAAGGATGCACTCCTCGGAAGCGGTACGTTGATAACCGGGAGGCTATTGATGCAGCGAGGCATTGGCTCCGACGCCGACCAGTAGAGTGGTACCATGCGGGCATACAGACCGTCCCAACAATGTGCCGGAGGTCATCGCATAGAATAGAGATTATGTTGAAAAATAAAGTCCTGTAGCCAAAAGAGTGGGAAGTAATATGGTGTATTGGAATCCTGAATAAAACCAACCTGCTTTCAAAAAGAAAGTGCATTGCTCATTGAATGCTCCTCCTATAATACCTCCTGACTTTCGGAGCTTCCCCACCACTGTTAAAAAACTCGGTTTTGGGCAATGCAATTGCACTGTTGTTAACGAATCATTTTGTTTGTAACGACAGGGTGACTCTCACGATATTTAGACATCTGTATCGCACAGTTTAGTTTCCCGAGTTCAGCTATAAATGTCAGTCAAGCAAATTATGTCTTCAGAGCAGACGAAAGATTGTCTCATGCGTTTCCGATGTATTAATTATTCATGTAATCATAATAATTTCTTTTAAACATATAGTTACACATCATTTTCACGTATGAGGGCTCTATTCTTTGATTGGACAAAGTTATTTGAGAAAGAAGTGCGTTTGTCCCCAATATCACGTCGTTTAACTAATTACTGCACGTATTGTTTTTACTGTATGCCATCTGAATGCATGCGATTACTGTGGAACATGGCGAATCAATTCTAAATTTAAGTTTGGAAATGGAAAACAAAATCAAAGACAATAGAAACACCTTCATACCAATTATAACTCCACAGTACACCTACGATAACGCAAAGTGCAGTTATGTTGGTAATAAGAATAATGAACTTACACTAGTAAATATTTTACAATATCCACACAAACAAAGTGTAAGATTCGAGAAATATGGGCTTGGATAAAAAAGAACTGCATGAAAGAAGACATTTCATGGCACGGATAAAGCTTTCATGGAAACAAATACGTTTGTTGCTGTTCATATCTGGCATAGCTGTTATGGCTGAAAGAAACCAAAACTTGTAACTTCAGAATTGAAAGAACTAGCTAATTAAAACATATGGTACCAAAAGCAGGAAGGACATCAGCTACGAGAATAAAGATCTACTGATCATCAGATTGCAGTTCGCTGCTGATAACGTTGGAGGAAACAGAAACGAATCTAGTATAGGCGGACAAACCTACTGATGTGATGCATTGGGCTAGAGTTGCGGAAAACGTTTTTGAAGTTCACGATTGGAATATAGCACTTCAAGGAAGTGGAAGAGGAGACAGATGAAAAACCGAAAACTGTAGAAACTGAAATATACAGGTCAGTGAGGGTCTTAACAACTCAGTGAACAAATAAAGCAATAAATAAAAATCTATGAAGTGACTAAGCAAAAGAATGGAAAGATTCGAGGGCGACGGCCTATAGGACATGCTAATTTGACCGTGTATTGTACTGCATGCTTTCTCAGAAAATTATTTTGAACAATTAGTTCATGAGCCCACTCGAAGCGTAAATGGTTGCAAAAGCATACTTGAACTCTTAGCAACAAATAAACATGGACAAATAGTGAGTATCGTGACGAATACAGGGATTAGCGACCACAAGGCAGTTGCTGCTAGGCTGAATGCCGTAACACCTACAACAATCAAAAAGAAACGCAAAGTATATCTGTTCAAAAAAGCTGATAAAAATGTTCATAACGCCGTTTTAAACGACAGTCTTCACTCCTTCCGATCTAATCATGTAAGTGTAGACCGAGCGAGGTGGCGCAGTGGCTAGCACACTGGACTCGCATTCGGGAGGACGACGGTTCAATCCCGCGTCCGGCCATCTTGATTTAGGTTCAAAATGGTTCAAATGGCTCTGAGCACTATGGGACTTAACATCTATGGTCATCAGTCCCCTAGAACTTGGAACTACTTAAACCTAACTAACCTAAGGACAGCCATCACGAGGCAGAGAAAATCCCTGACCCCGCCGGGAATCGAACCCGGGAACCCGGGCGTGGGAAGCGAGAACGCTACCGCACGACCACGAGATGCGGGCCTGATTTAGGTTTTCCGTGATTTCCCTAAATCGCTCCAGGCAAATGCCGGGATGGTTCCTGTGAAAGGGCACGGCCGACTTCCTTCCCCGTCTTTCCTTAATCCCATGAGACCGATGACCTCGCTGTCTGGTCTCCTTCCCCAAACAACCAACCATGTAAGTGTAGAAAAGTTGTGGAATGATTTCAGAGAGATAGTATCCACAGAAATTGAGAGATATATACCACATAAATTAATAATTGATGGTACTGATCCCTCATGGTACACAAAACTGGTCAGATCGCTGCTGCAGAAGCAGCGAGAAAAGCATGCCAAATTTAAAAGAACGCAAAATCCCCAAGACTGACAAATTTTTGCAGAAGTTCGAAATATATTGCGTACTTCAGCGCGAGATGCTTTCAACAATTTCCACAACGAAACTCTGTCTCGAAATCTGGCAGAAAACTCAAAGACATTCTGGTCATACATAAAGCACACCAGTGGCAAGACGCAATCAATACCTTCACTGCGCAATAACAACGGTGAAGTCACTGATGACAGTGCCACTAAAGCAGAGTTTCTCAACACGGTTTTCCGAAACTCTTTCACCAAAGAAGACGAAGTAAATATTCCTGAATTCCAATCAAGAACAACTGCTAAGATGAGAAACATACAAACAGTATCCTCGGTGCCTCAAAACAGCTTAAATCGCTTAATAAAATCAATATGCTGATAAAATAGCTCCATATTTAGCAATTATATACAACAGCTCGCTCACTGAAAGATTCGTACCTAAAGACCGGAAAATTGCTTAAGTTACATCAATACCCAAAAAGGGAAGTAGGAGTATTCCGTTGACTTACAACCCCTATATCACTAACGTCGATTTGCGGTAGAGTTTTGGAACATATACGGTATTCGAACATTATGCAGTAACCCGAAGAATACGATGTATTGACACAGTCAGCACGGATTCAGAAAATAACGTTCTTGTGAAACACATCTATCTCTTTATACTCATGAAGAAATGAGTGTTACCGACAGGGGATGTCAAATTGATTCCATATTTTTAGATTTCCAGAAGGCTTTCGACACTGTTCCTCACAAGCGTCTTCTAAGCAAGCTGCGTACCGAATATCGCCTCAGTTGTGCGACTGGATTCGTGATTTCCTGTCAGAAAGGTCACAGTTCGTAGTAATAGACGGAAAGCCATCGAGTAAAACAGAAATAATATCCGGCGTTCCCCAAGGAAGTGTTATAGGCCCTCCATTGTTCCTGATCTATATTAACGACATAGAAGACAATCTCAGTAGCCTTTTTAAATTGTTTGTAGATGATGCTGTCATTTACCGTCTTGCAAAGACATCAGATGACCTAAACGAATTGCAAAATGATTTAGATGTATTATCTGTATGGTGCGAAAACTGGCAATTGACCCTAAATAAAGAAAAGTGTGAAGTTATTCACATGAGTACTAAAAGAAATCCACTAAATTTCGATTACGCGTTAAGTCACACAAATTTGAAATCGGTAAAGTCAACTAAATACTTACGGATTACAATTACAAATGCCCTAAATTGGAACGAACAGATAGATAATGTTGTGGGTAGAGCCAACCAAAGATTGCGATTCATTGGCAGAACACTTAAAGGTCTACTAAGGAGACTGCTTACACCACGCTTGTCCACCCTATTCTGGGGTATTGCCGAGCGATGTGGGATCCACATCAGATGGCACTGACGAATGACATCGAAAAAGTACAAAGAAGGGCGGCTCGTTTTGTATTATCGCGAAGAAGGTGAGATAGTGCCACAGACATGATACGTGAATTGGAGTGGCTATCATTAAAAGAACACGGGTTCTCCTCATGAAATTTCAATCACCAATTTTCTCCTATGATTGCGAAAACATTCTGTTGGCACCCATCTACATAGGGAAAACGATCATCACGATAAAATAAGAGACATCACGGCTCGCACAGAAAAATTTAAGCGCTCGTTTTTCCCGCGTGCCGTTCGAGAGTGGAACGGTGGAGAGACAGCTTGAAGGTGGTTCATTGAACCCTCTGCCAAGCACTTCATGGTGAATAGCAGAGTAATCACGTAGATGCTGACGTAGATGTGTAAGTAGCATCATAGTGAAAAATTGAAAGAGAATACGAATAACTGGGTATGCAGCATAGATAACTGGGCATATTGGCTATAGCAGGAATGCAGTCATGAAGAAACTAGATCATGACTGGAAAACTGAAGGACAACATCAAATAACAAGAAAGATTCATGTCTATAAAACAGCACTATAAAACCGCACGACTTACGGTCACACCCAAATTTCCATATGTCGTCAACCATGCTTCTATGTGTTCAGCTAAAGGTAGTTGTGGTTTCTCTGCATTATGTGATATGTATGATCGGATGTTGGCTTCACTAAGAACACAGAGGTTTTTCAACTCCAACTGAGACAAAGTTCTACATCAATCACACTGACATCAAACGAAAGTCATTTGATGGCGGCATAAAGTAACTGAAGAAAAAATCCAAAACTGTGTTTTTGACTTTTTCGTTGGTTATGTGACTGTAGCAACCCTGGCAATCTTACATATTAGACCACTAGAACATCTTCACTTGTCTGAGCACAACACTATTAACGAATGAACTGATCATCGGAATTCGTACAAATGCTGTCAACACTGTGGCGTGTTACCATGTCAGTCGGAACATCCATACTGAAGTTCCAAGTAGATTATCCTCAATTTCTGTTACATTAGTTCTTGTCTGTTACTGCCGTACGTGTTTGCTTACACACGACAAACCACCCGCTGTTCTATTGGCGGTGACGCCTGACAGTAGGTTCCTCCTTCTTCTCCGTCCACGTCCACAACTGCTTACACTTAACTCTTTTTAATTTGATCGTCGTTGTGATTTCGAGATGTATGTGTGTGTGTGTGTGTGTGTGTGTGTGTGTGTGTCTGGTTTACCGCGCTCAGTGAGGAGGTTTTCGAAAGTTTTATCGGTCCCATTGGTGGAGCAATAGTTTCAGAAGTCTAGCCATATCGATGGTTTTTGTTTTCTGCTCAGTACTTAGACAACTGTCCTAATCTTCGTCAGGTGCTGCAGACACTACACATCCATGTGCTCGCTACTTAAAGTTTAATCAGATAGGGCGTCTCGTGGTCACAGTTCAAGTGGCGTGTTCTTTCGGTCTCCCCGAGATAGAATTGGTCTGGAATACAATGGCGCCACTTGCACAGGAAAACTGTTTACTCTATATCTTTCAGAAATGATACTGAACGCACTGCGTTATGGAATACTCTAGACTGATTTAAGAAAATAATTCCCCAAAATATTTTCGAATAACTCGTCGGTTTTCTAGAATTTACTGGAGTTGCCTTTGAAACAGCTCGAGTTACAGGAGCATGAACTATCGAGATACGAAAATAAACGTAGTTGTGTCTGAGGCAACGATACCGTATCAATGGCGCCCATTCTGGAGCTAGTTGTATTTTCTTCACTGATACTGTATCTCTGGCACCGTTATGTGGTTACTTAACGCGCAAGCCCGGAGAATGTTTGTGAACCGAAACGGCGAAGTCCAGAGGCAACTTAGTGCAGTGCACAGAAACGCTCTGTTCGTTGGTGGACAGACACACTCCACCGCCATCGAGAAGTGAAAACAAAAACGCCACTTGCGACTAACGGAGATAAGGACGCTGGACCAAACGTTAGTCACCTTCAAGAGACATGGGCCTAATACCACCTAACACCGCCGTTACTCTTGTAAACACCTCCGATTCAAAGAGAAAGCGTGCGCAAGATTCTTCAGATATGCTGTATCCAGCTTGTAACATATCCCACTTTCTGAAATGTCTGAATTTTATTGTTAAGAATAATTAACTAAAATTAATGTTAGCAAGAAACACGTGTATACCACGTTATGGTTCCTAATTATTTTTATCTCAAGTTTTGAATAGTACCACCACGCTTGTGATTAAAACAGGGGCCAGAAATACTGGTATTACGGGTAGTAGATATTTGTTTGTGGTCATTGCTACAAATATCTACTAATACCAGTATTGCTGGCCCCTGTTCTGATTACAAGCGTGGTAGAGTATTCCTACACGTCGGTCAGCTAAAACGCTGAAACTGGTTGCCCAATAAAATAAGGTTGAAAATTGACGGCTGAAAGGCGTATAATTTGACATCCTCTATCGAACAGCCGAGTCCCGGAGCCATCGCTAAAAAGATGGACATACGGAAACTGATTGTGTTTTGTGCAGTTTCTGTTCAATAGTTTATAGACTTTTCTTTTTTTGCAGAGCAAACTTTGACGGGAATGTCATACCTGGTCGTCACGCTGCAAAATTGGCTACTTCCTCAACTTCACTACGATTCCAATGATTTCATTTTATGCATGACTATCACCTTGAGGTGCTGCGTTATCTTGACAACATCATTCCACAACGTTGGATTGAAAGAGGTGGACAGGAAGATCTTGTTTATTTCTTTTGGTCTCCATAGTCAACAGACCTCATACCTTTCATTTTTTTCTGTTGAGGTATAAATAACACAAAGTCCTACCTATGGCAACTACTCCTCAAGAGCTGACAAATCGAATTGTTGAAGCTGTCAGTTCAATAAACGGGAACCTGTTGATTCACGTGTAGAATGAAATGGACTACCTCTTCGATGTTTCTTGCGCTATGAATAGTGCAAATGGTGAGTGTATAGTATAGTGTCTATGTGAACGTAGAACTGAGACTCGTCTCTCCAGTGACATGCACGTTGTGCTTCTATCAATTATAAATTCTCTGCAATAAACAATTGAAATCTGTTCTTTCTTTTTTAATCACTCTGTATACTATATAAAAAAACACCAATTGGTCACTTCTTTTATTAGCGACAACCAGATTCAACTAGCATTGAAGGTCATCTTCAGATCCGGGTGGAACTGGAAAAAGAAGCAGCAACAATAAAAATTACAAAAGTGTGATATTGAAAGGTGGCGACTCTTTGGACACGCTATCTATCAGCCCTTGTTAATTACGTAGTCCTGTAGAGGCACTGCAGCCATTTCAGCTATGTAGCGAGCCGTCATGACGACTAATTATAGGTATGACAGGGATTGACAGAGTTTGTTTGTCGCTAGCAATAATAGTTGTAGAAGAAGATTTTTTCTGTGTCAACAGAGGATAGCAGGGAGACATGACCAGTGCTGCAGAAGTCAAAGAAACAGCCAAAGGCCCTGCCGGGAAAGCATCCAGGCTTCTACAAAAGCATGATCTCTTTGCTTATGGGCGCATGCGGTGGCCCCTCGCAGTAAAGTCGGCCCACGAGAGCGGCCCAGTCTTCTGCAGGACAATGGCCGCCGGCCGGTGAGGCCGAGCGGTTCTAGGCGCTTCAGTCTGGAACCGCGCGACCGCTACGGTCGCAGGTTCGAATCCTGCCTCGGGCATGGATGTGTGTGATGTCTTTAGGTTAGTTAGGTTTAAGTAGTTCTAAGTTCTAGGGGACTGATGACCTCAGAAGTTAAGTCCCATATCCCATAGTGCTCAGAGCCATTTGAACCTTTTTTTTTTTTTTTTTTTTTTTTTTTTTTTTTTTTTTTTTTTTTTTTTTTTTTTTTTTTTGACAATGGCCAGCTACCTGCATTCCAGTGGCGTATTGTCCACTTTGGGTGTCTGATCGTCAGACAGACACCGAGCTTTGTGATTGCTCTGGGAAGGAGCAGCAGGCGTGGGATGCACACACGTTTCTCAGGCGCCAAGTTTAGCGGAGAAGAGCGTAGATTTTGACAGCAAACTGTCTCATTACAGCAATACCGCTATGCCGTGTATAAGGGGGAGTTCTGGTGTGGTGTTATCAGTACGCCGTTGGTGCAATTTGTGCGAGCAGTTTGGTCATTGGAAGGGTCAATTTTTGGCGATTCCACGTGGATTTGGTGTCGAGGAGGGCAGAGAGGAGAGATTTGGCTTCGTAATACACTAAGTCTGAGAGGAACAAAATATCCCATTTCAGTATTCTATTTAGCCGGCCGGCGTGGCCGTGCGGTTAAAGGCGCTTCAGTCTGGAACCGCGTGACCGCTACGGTCGCAGGTTCGAATCCTGCCTCGGGCATGGATGTATGTTATGTCCTTAGGTTGGTTAGGTTTAATTAGTTCTAAGTTCTAGGCGACTGATGACCTCAGAAGTTAAGTCGCATAGTGCTCAGAGCCATTTGAACCATTTGAATCAGTATTCTATTCATCCTGACTATTTGAATTATAATAAATTTTTGTGAGCTGAGGATACGTAATGGGCCCCTCAGGAACAGGAAAGGAAGCCGGTGTGTACTCCGTGGTTATACCGGGGGGAGTCGTTCCGGATGTGGAAAGGGTGCTTCCTGATGCCATGAAAAGTACAAGGTGCAGAAAGCTGGCTAAAGCCGGAAATAAGTTCAGCCGAAACGATCTGACAGTGTTCAGAAAAGACAGGTTAAATACTGTTGGTGGTGGAGAATCTATTGCTGTTAGAAATAGTTTGCCTTGTAGTGGAATTGAAGCAGATGGTTCCTGCGAAATAGTATTGGTAGAAGTTATACTTGACAATCGGACTAAACTATTAATTGGATCGTTTTACCGACTCAGAAGATATAGTTACCGAACAGCTCAAAGAAAACCTGAGTCTCATTTCAGATATATACCCCACTCATACAGTTATAGTCGGTGGTGACTTCAATCTACTCCCGATTCGCTGGAAAAAATATACGTTTAAAGCCGGCGACAGGTATAAAACTACATCCGAAATCGTACTGAATGCTTCCTCAGAAAATTATTTTGAACAATTAATTCATGAGCCCACTCGAAACGTAAATGGTTACAAAAGCGTACTTGACCTCTTTGCAACAAATAATCCTGGACAAATAGTGAGTATCGTGAAGATACAGGGATTAGCGACCACAAGGCAGTTGATGCAGGCTGAATGCCGTGACACCTACATCTATACAAAAGAAACGCAAAGTATATATGTTTAAAAAAGCTGATAAAAATGCTCTTAACGCCGTTTTAATAGACAGTCTCCACTCCTTCCGATATGATCATGTACGCGTAGAAAAGTTGTGGAATGATTTTAAAGAGATAGTATCGATAGCAATTGAGAGATATATACCACATAAATTAATAATTGATGGTACTGATCACCCACGGTACACAAAACGGATTAGATCGCTGTTGCCAAAGCAGCTAAAAAAGCATGCCAAATTAAAAGAACTCAAAACCCCCCAGACTGGCAAAGTTTTACAGAAGTTCGAAATATAGTGCGTACTTCAGTGCGAGATGCTTTCAACAATTTCCACAACGAAACTCTGTCTCGAAATCTGGCAGAAAACTCAAAGACATTCTGGTCATACATAAAGCACACCAGTGGCAAGACGCAATCAATACCTTCACTGCGCAATAACGACGGTATGGAAATGAGCGTTTGGCGTCATTGGCCGGGAGGCCCCTCGCGGGGCAGGTCCGGCCGCCATATCGCAGGTCTTATTACATTCGGCGCCACATTGGGCGACCTGCACGCCGGATGGGGATGAAATGATGATGAACTCAACACAACACCCAGTCCCTGAGCGGAGAAAAGCTCCGACCCAGCCGGGAATCGAACCCGGGCCCAGAGGACGGCAATCCGTCACGCTGACCACTCAGCTACTGGGGCGGACAATAACGACGGTGAAGTCACTGATGACAGTGCCACTAAAGCAGAGTTTTTCAACACGGTTTTGCGAAACTCTTTTACCAAAGAAGACGAAGTAAATATTCCTGAATTCCAATCAAGAACAACTGCCAAGATGAGAAACATAGAAATAGATATCCTCGGTGTCGCAAAGCAGCTTAACTCAATAAAGGCAAGGCTTCTGGTCCAGATTGTATACCAGTCAGGTTTCTCTTAGAGTATGCTGATACAATAGCTCCATATTTAACAATTATATACAACCTCTCGCTCACAGAAAGATCCGTACCTAGAGACTGGGAAATCGCTCTTGGTACACCAATACCCAAAAATCGAAGTAGGAGTAATCCGTAGAATTACAGGCCCATATCACTAACGTCGATGTGAAGTAGGGTTTTGGTACATATACGGTATTCGAACATTATGAAGTACCTCGATGAAAACGATTTATCGACACTTAGTCAGCACGGATTCGGAAAACATCGTTCTTGCGAAACACATTTATCTGTTTATACTCATGAAGTAATGAGTGCTATCGACAGGGGCTATCAAATTGATTCCAAATTGATTTCCAGAAGGCTTGCGACACCGTTTCTCACAACCATCTTCTAACGCAACTGCGTGCCTTTGGAATAGCGCCCCAGTTGTGCGACTGGATTCGTGATTTCCTCAAACAAGTCACAGTTCGTAGTAATAGACGGAAAGTCATCGAATAAAACAGAAGTAATATCCGGCGTTCCCCAAGGAAGTGTTATAGGCCCTCTATTGTTCCTGATCTATGTTAACGATATAGGAGAGAATCTTAGTAGCCGTCTTAGATTGTTTTCAGATGATGCTCTCATTTGCCGTCTTGTCAAGTCATCAGGTGACCAAAACGAATTGCAAAATGATTTAGATAAGATATCTGTATGGTGCGAAAAGTGGCAATTGAGCCTGAATAAAGAAAAGTGTGAAGTTATTCACATGAATACTAAAATAAATCCACTAAATTTCTCGATAAGCCACACAAATCTGAAGACTGTAAATTCAACTAAGTGCTTAGGGATTACAGTTACAAATAAACTAAATTGGAACGATCACATAGATAATGTTGTGGGTAGAGCAAACCAAAGACTGCGATTGACTGGCAGAACACTTAGAAGGTGCAACAGGTCTACTAAAGAGGCTGCTTACACCACGCTTGTCCGCCCTATTCTGGAGTATTGCTGTGCGGTGTAGGATCCGCATCAGGTTGGACTGACGGATGACATAGAAAAAGTACAAAGTAGGGCGGCTCGTTTTGTGTTATCACGAAGTATGGGAGATAGTGCCACAGACATGATACGTGAATTGGAGTGGCAATCATTAAAACAAGGGCGTCTTTCGTTGCGACGGGATCTTCTCATGAAATTTCGATCACCAGTATTCTCCTCCGATCGCGAAAACATTCTGTTGGCACCCACCTACATAGGGAGAAATGATCATCACGATAAAATAAGAGAAATCAGGGCTCGCACAGAAAAATTTAAGCTCTCGTTTTTCCCGAGCACCGTTCGAGAATAGAACGGTAGAGAGATAGCTTGAAGGTGGTTCATTGAACCCTCTTCCAGGCAATTTATTGTGAATAGCAGAGTAATCACGTAGATGTAGATGTGCTAGATTTCGGCTCATTTTGTCATACTGGAGAAGTGTAATAATTCTACAAAGGCAATTATTTATCAATCACTCGTACGACTCATCCTAGAATATGCTGAAGTGTGTGGAACCCGCACCAAGTAGAAATAACACGATGTATTGAACGTATTCAGGGAAGGTCTGCACGAATGCTCGCAGGATTCTTTGACGGCTGGAAGAGTGTTACAGAAAAGCTGAAGGACCTGAACTGGCAGACACTTGAAGATAGAAGCAACTACACCGAAAAAACCTACTTACAGCAGTGAATCTAGGAATATACATCATCTCTTACGAATCTCTCCCGTAGGGATCGTGAGGTCAGGATTAGATTAGTTATAGTGCACAGAGGCGTTTAAACAGTCATTCATTCCGTGCTCCATACGTGAATGGAATGAGAAGAAGCCCGAATAACTGGCACAAGGGGAAATATTCTCTGCCATGTAGTTCACAGTGATTTACAAAGTAAGGATGTAGACGAGATGTACTTTCGCAGGTAATAAGGAAAACTTTCAGCGTATGTTACATTTTAATCATGTCTTCGAATTTGGAGAGATGCTTTCTCAATAGAGCCATAACGAAATTACGCAAGAAGGGCATGCCGCAGAGCTCAGTGCCCGAAACACTGCCCATTCGACAGTCGCACTCTGGATCTGTCCGAGGTCTCTGGGTACTGTCTCTGGAGCGAGCAGATAGCCCTGACACGTATTAACAGCCTCTCTTGTCACTCACGGGGTCTCCTCTTGAAATGAGAGACTGTGACCCGTACCGTACGATCCAGATAGGAAGAAGTGCGTCAATGCCGTCTCGAGTTTTTATGTTCCTAGGAGCGGACGATAAATTGCTCTGGAAACAGGACCAAGTGAAAGTAAAATACAATCCCTGCTGTTATAGGTGTTCTTCGACATAGGGATATGGTGTAGACGAGTTCTGATCGCGAACGATGATTAAATATCTACCATTTTTCTACTGACTTTTTTCACTGTCACGAGGCTATTGTTAACGCTATTACACATCCGCGCAACGGGTGATGATGGCGTCACTGGTGTCTAGCCGTCGCACGCTTTCGCTTAGCGCCCTCCGAACTCTTTTTAATATTATGAAGCCTCTGTCCTATCATCTATTTAGTTTCATACCGTCTTCTTTGTTCACGAAACTGTAATTCTGATTTTAGTCGTTTTTCAGATAGAATCATTCCAGAAGCGATATACAAAAATTTAATTCGAAAACAATTCAATTAAAGCTTTCAAGTTCATTTGCCGTATGAAATGCAATACTGAACGCAGTTGCACGATCGTAACTACCCATAAGCATTAGTATATTTTCGAGAGCAATAGCAAGAAGAGCTCTGTTCAAATGATGCTAACGCGTATTCGTGTTGGAGGTTGTTTTGGAGGTTGATTGAAGTATATGTGCATTGCTTTTCCAGTTTCTTGTGACTTCATGTAAATGAAAATTCTCAGAGCAGGTCTCTTGAACGAGAAATGAAATCGGCACCGTCTGGTAGCTTAGGGCGTGTGCGTTAAAGCTGAGGTTTCGTTTAAGGTTTCGGTTGGAAAAGAGATGTATCTGTCAAGTTAGGCAAGTAAATACTGGAAAGGAGATAACAGTTGTTTACATAATTCATAAGCATCATTTTTGCTTATGTTGATTGCGCGCATACAAATATGATATTGGCACAGAAGGAACGTTCAGTGCGCAAGAGAATCAAGTCACAACCATAAAGCTTTGAGAAGAACAGACAATGTTTTTGCTGAATAATTAATTACAGGAAAAAGTTCATCATTTTAAAATGTTTGAATGGTAGACTGTATTTTGTGTAATATACTCTCATAGCGAAGGAGGATGAATTTGTTATTAAATGCTACCTTGAACAGAAAAGAAAAAATTGGACCTGACTCTTTTGTTCACTGAACGTATAGTTCTACTTCCGGTTTTTTGAAGGCAACAGTAAAGAAATATATTTCTTGAATGTATAATTATAAATTTATTACCTTTGTCTCTGTTAAATACATCCAAACAGGAAGCTACACAATTCAGATTCAAAGAAAAGTGTATTCACTTTCGCGTGGTTTCCCTTCCAAAGCTCTTGTGGCAGTATCACACGATAGGTTCTTGAAAAAATGGTGATGTACTGGTGCTATGCACTACAGTAAGTCCTCCACGTCCTTTCTCTACGCTTCTGTTACTGGTCGACGTGGGGCTCTGCTTGACGTTGCAAGAGTACGCCATAGGACGGACGGGTTTCTTTCTTAAGTCAACTTTCAGAGTCTGCTTAAACATCAGGATAAAAGGAGATTCTGTTTCATAATATACCCACCTCATAAGGCCAGTTGATCCCTTAACCATAACCTTTTATCTGCTCATTATTGACTTCTCCAAGTTACTGGAGGACAAGAAGGCTGAGAAATTAATTTCAGTGACCTGAAATCTGGGAGACATTTTCTTTGCTTGTCTAATGATATCCATCCAATCATTTGGTATGTAAATGTGCGAAATTTCCCTACCGGATTTCTCCGCAAAACCAAAATCATTATCATTAGGTAAGTAAGTATGTCCTGATTACAACAATGTGTGGTCACAATGGTCGAAGCTTCACGCTAGGGTTTTGACATAAATTCATGTGAGACAATGACATTTTGATGTTCCGGTTTTGGATGGTACAAAAGTCTGAACATAAGATCATTTTATTATGTGCAAAGGTTACACGCCCTCACTGACCTCACTCCTGTCCTTAAGAAACAATTGGAGCTAACGCTTTAGGATTTCCGGAACCAACTCTTTACCGAGACTTAAAATTGGACCTAACTGAAGTCCCACAACGTATATATTTTGACGACCGTAACCACTAAGTTTCCAGAAGGAATGTAATACGTTTCCTCTTTTAAAGATGACTGTGCCATTGTGGCTGGCAGGAGTGAGCGTTGGCAAAAGGCTCTTTGCTAGAACTCTTACGCCCTTCCTTGTAGTGTACTGATCTCCACATTTCCGATGCCGTTGCCTAACACTCATCTTCCACTTCTCAGGATGCCGACAACGTCTTCTTCCTCTACTCTGTGCTCCAGCTTGATTGCAGACATCATTATCAGTTGCAGCAGAAGCACCATCTTCCTCAGCAGCTGTGGCGTGTCCTGCATTAAAAGAAAAATGTGGTAATATATCATACAATAACTGTAAAAGTACCACAAAATATTATTATCACACATTTAGGCTCAGCAATCCAGTGTGATTATTAACACATTAGTTAATTCTCACTTATCAAAATTACAAAGAAACTGTCAACTTACCCGAGTTATAACACTGATATTTCGATGGGTTATCTTCCATAACTTCAAACGAATCACTAATAATCATCAGTCTGCTTTAATTATGGCTCACACGCCGGCGAAACGAACCATACAAACTGTGACCATGCACATGTTCCGATTGCATTCTGAACAAAATACTGCTTTCCTCCATGTTCAAGAATTTTATTTACAATATCTCGACATGAATCTTTTATGCGCTGAAAGCAGGTTCATAAATAATACTTAAAAGCGGAATAAGTCCAGAATTGCCAAAAATGGACTTGAACCCCTTTGTGTTCCGAACGCCCCATTTATGTCGTTTGCCAGAGTGAGAGCAAAGATACATATGAGGACGATTATTTCGACAAACTGCAGCAAAAGTGATATTATCCATGTCTAAAATGCAAGTTACAAATTATCTTGTATGAGAGACAACCGCAGTCGTTAAGAAGCTTTCTTAAAAAAAAAAGGTTCAAATGACTCTGAGCACTATGGTACTTAAATTCTGAGGTCATCAGTCCCCTAGAACCTAGAACTACTTAAACCTAACTAACTTAAGTACACCACACACATCCACGCCCGAGGCAGGATTCGAACCTACGACCGGAGCGGTCGCGCGGTTGCAGACTGTAGCGCCTAGAGCCGCTCGGCCACTCCGGCCGGCAGACATCATGAATAATAATCGTTTGGTTGTTCTTGTAAATAATTTATTTAACGGTCAGCTTCATAGATTAGAGGCCACGTCATCAGGTTAGATATATTACACCATGACGTAAAACTTGCTACATGGACGGGACCGAAAATTCCTTGCTTATGAGTAAATGACGCAATCAGCGATTCGTGCGGTAAGCAGAAAGCATGGTCCCACGATGCCTCAAGCGTGCCATGAATCCGGAAAGGACGACAGTAGGCCGAACGTAGCCGGTTGACCGACAGATCGAGGGTCACAGTCCATCAAAAGTGCCATAAATACAGCGGACCGCGATGCGTGTAGATGCAGGCGAGAGAGTGCAGCCCATAGCAGGGCAGGCGAACGGGTCGTTAAATTCCATGTATAACTGCTACAACTGACAGTGGAATAATGCGTGCGACTTCGCAAATTGTACTATCCGTGCAACCAATTTCTTCACGTGCTCCATGCCGTCTAATTTAACACAAAGTGTTTCATGACGTACAGAACAATGAATCCCGCCTGTCGATCGTTGCAGTTTTTTGCTCATTACTGTCAACTAAATCTTTAAATTCTTGTAACGCCGTTTCACTGCAAATTTGCTGTACCCGTCGATTATATCACTGCATTGCACATATTGACAATCTCATCTCGCTTACTGTCATTCACATTCACTTTTAAAGACTTGTCACGACTGATCGCTGCAATACCTCCATTTTTTTCAGTCAGCAACTGGACCTGTGAATGTTCTTTTCACTGGGAATAAAGAGCGAAGGATGAATAAGGCTGATACCACGATTCTCCCTAACTGTTTTGACCACATACGTCTGGAAATAACCGAGTAAAGCCTGGAAAGGACGAGCGTCGGTTTGCACGTGGCCCAAACATGCAGCTCGCATACTGTTTGGCCTGCCGTGGTTGGCCCGTTTCTGTAAAATTTTGATCTGTAGGCATCGACTTTAATTGCCTTCTCATCAGCTGCACAGAACCTTTACTGGCGGGAAAGTAAAATATCGTTGATTGAATCTCTTGTGAAGTCCTCTACGGCCTTTCCTGAATACTGCGGCTACTGTATGGTTCAAATGGGTCAAATGGCTCTGAGCACTATGGGACTTAACTTCTAAGGTCATCAGTCCCCTAGAACTTAGAACTACTTAAACCTAACTAACCTAAGGACATCACACACATCCATGCCCGAGGCAGGATTCGAACCTGCGACCGTAGCGGTTGCGCGGTTCCAGACTGTAGCGCCTAGAAACGCTCGGACACCCGGCCGGCGGCTACAGTATCCTCTAGGATGTGTCATGTGAACTCGTCCCTCAATATTACACTCGTATCCAACGTCCACCTGACCTTCGCGATGAGCTACATATTCTTAAAGCAATCAGCATGCTCCGTAGTACCCATACTGCCAAAAGCGGAAGTATCACTTATCCGACACATTTGTTACGTAGCATACGGTGCATGACAAGTCAGGCAGTGAATCAGACCACTGAAGATGTTAAGGAATCCCGTAGTTAATCTCTGCATGATTTAAGTGAGAAATTCGTACGGTACATTGTGTAAGTCATAATGTCCCATGGCCGTAAAACACAAAACAGTATATCTGTTTTCGCATTGACGTCAGTTAAGAGTATCCTGTTACACGTTTGTTCGCCACTCTTCAGTCAGTGCTGGGTTCCTGTTTTTCTGATTTTCATATCCAACAAGGGTTTCCAGACGCTTCGATTGGGGTAGTAGGTAAGAATCCTATTAACCTAATTATCTCGCCTCGTTGCAGTCTTGTGAGTAATGAAGCTGAGATTACAGACTGTAGTATATCTGCCCAGCGGTTGCTGTGTACCCCAAAACAGAGGTTATAATAGAATGTTGGTACCCCCTGAATGTGCGACAGCTGATGTACCCAAACGTCAACGACATACTGTAAATAGCTCGCCCCAAAATAGCCAAACCACTCTAATTGGCTCTACTTTTTGCAAAAGAATTTTAGAAGCTGCAAGAAATTGCACTTCAATCAGTCTCACCCATGGATGGCATTTGACTTCGTCCATGCTTACACGGGATTGCGATTAATCAGGCGACGGAGGAAAGTGGATAGGCGTTTGAAGACTAGTAAAATCAAGATTAACAAGGAGATGTATTTTATCAGAATTCGCTAACATAGAACTAAGGGCAGCCTTCACTGACGTTTTAATACCACTTACATACAAGGGAGGCACTGAGCAGTACATCAAGCAATGAATACGGAAGCGACATAAAAAGTTACGAAATGAATATAAGTACACCTGCAGTAATAACGTTCTGGAGAGAATTGAAAGTGTGTCGGAATCCTAATGTGCCAGAGAGAGAGAGCTTTACTCATAAGACAACGATTGTGACAAACGGGGAGAGTTACACTGGCTCGTTACCACATAGCGGAAGATGTCGTCTCATGTCAATAATGTGACGGTGACAGCTACACTACTGACCATTAAAATTGCTGCACCAAGAATAAATGCAGATGATAAACGGGTATTCATTGGACGAATATATTATACTAGAACTGACATGTGATTACATTTTCACGTAATTTGGTTGCATAGATCCTGAGAAATCAGTACCCATAACAACCACCTCTGGCAGTAATAACGGTCTTGATACGCCTGGGCATTGAGTCAAACAGAGCTTGGATGGCGTGTACAGGTACAGCTGCCCATGCAGCTTCAACACGATACCACAGTTCATCAAGAGTAGTGACTGGCGTATTGTGACGAGCCAGTTGCTCGGCCACCATTGACCAGACGTTTTCAGCTGGTGAGACATCTGGAGAATGTGCTGGCCAGGGCAGCAGTCGAACATTTTCTGTATCCAGAGAGGCTCGTACAGGACCTGCAATATGTGGTCGTGCATTATCCTGCTGAAATGTAGGGTTTCGCAGGGATCGAATGAAGGGTAGAGCCACGGGTCATAACACATCTGAAATGTAGCGTCCACTGTTCAAAGTGCCGTCAATGCGAACAAGAGGTGACCGAGACGTGTAACCGATGGCACCCCATACCATCACGCCGAGTGATACGCCAGTATGGCGATGACGAGTACGCACTTCCAATGTGCGTTCACCGCTATGTCGCCAAACACGGATGCGACGATCGTGATGCTGTAAACAGAGCCTGGATTCATCCGAAAAAATGATGTTTTGCCATTCGTGCAATCAGGTTCGTCGTTTAGTACACCATCGCAGGCGCTCCTGTCTGTGATGGAGCGTCAAGGGTAACCGCAGCCATGGTCTGCGAGCTGGTAGTCCATGCTGTTGTAAACGTCGTCGAACTGTTCGTGCAGATGGTTGTTGTCTTGCAAACGTCCCCATCTGTTGACTCAAGGATCGAGACGTGGCTGCACGATCCGTTACAGCCATGCGGATAAGATGCCTGTCATCTCGACTGCTAGTGATACGAGCCCGCTGGGATCCAGCACGGCGTTCCGTATTACCCTCCTGAACGCACCGATTCCATATTCTGCTAACAGTCTTTGGATCTCGACCAACGCGTGCAGCAATGTCGCGATACGATAAACCGCAATCGCTTTAGGCTACAATCCGACCTTTATCAAAGTCGGAAACGTGATGGTACGCATTTCTCCTCCTTACACGAGGCATCACAACAACGTTTCACCAGGCAACGCCGGTCAACTGCTGTTTGTGTATGAGAAATCGGTTGGAAACTTTCCTCGTGTCAGCACGTTGTAGGTGTCGCCACCGGCGCCAACCTCGTGTGAATGCTCTGAAAAGCTAATCATTTGCATATCACAGCATCTTCTTCCTGTCGGTTAAATTTAGAGTCTGTAGCACGTCATCTTCGTGGTATAGCAATTTTAATGGCCAGTAGTGTACATACGAGCGACATCACTCTCTTCGGCAGAGGCAATGAAGCTGACTCGGCGTGATAAATGCCAAGAGCAGTGCGCGTTAGCGTTCGAGTCGTTCGTCTGCAGCCGTTGGATTGAAGCAAAATCGGTAAAATGGGGCTGGGATGGGTGTGCTCCAGAGTTTTAGGACCTCTCCGTCGTCTGGCTGCAGTCAGCTTCCGACCTCAAAAAACAGGTCTAGTACCATCTACGAGTAGCAGTGGTCAAGGCCCACCTACTGGAACCTAGAGAACACACAACGGCTTCTGACAACGAAGGTTTCTCCTCATGCGTTAGCTCCATCTGTCGAAACGCGGTCGTCTTTGCGTCATTATATCTCCTCGAGGAAGATGAAGGAGCTCTTCGAATTTTTATCTGAATTTAACAGTTGCTGTCATCTTGAGAAAATAATTAAATCCTATCGAAATGAGTGCATCCAAAAACAAATTGCAGAATACTGTTCCTCAAAATATCATTAATCTATTATTTCCTCCTTTGTCTCTGAATAGTTAATACCGAAGCGGTTAATTTACAATTAAAGTTTAGGAATCCTTGAAATAGAATCCTTTTAGACATTAAGGGTGGGTTTTTAAATTGCAGTAAGTATGGATTATTAAATATTCGGACTCTCGTTCTTTGATACAGACCTCGCACGAACACACATATTTGTCTCCTGACACATGAGGAGCTTGGCTAGGATTGTGTACCACACGACTTTGCAGCGGAAATCGAAGTTACTAATACAAAATTTTTCTCTCTCGATCGCAAAGTGTGACCTTTTGCACCATCTAATACATTTCAATCGCTACATCCAGTGTCAGTTTCACCATTAGAAATCGAAGTTATTCACTTGCGATTTTGAAAATTATGTGCATCACCTACTGTCCGTCTGTATCTGCCTGCAAGACATATGAAGTTATTATGTTCATATAGGAATGTATCTAGATATTTCAATTTAATTTTGGGTTTTCTTGAAAGGTTGCTTTTGAGCAGCAGGTACTTAATTTTGTGTAGCGATAATTTGACACTTCAATAGCATACCTGTAGTCTATGGAGTGAAGCACACTACTTATCTTTCATGGTTGTGCAGTCATCGCTTGTAATAAACAGTATTTCATTTCCAAATGGCACCAGCCAATTTAGGTTACCGCTGTATGGTTCTTTATATGTTTGTCGCTGGATTTTGCGAACAGACGCAGGACTGACTGTCCCGTGATCTGGACAAACATTCTACTCAAAGATTATCGCAGTGTCACTATGTAATCACGTATAGCGAGTGTCGTTTGTTTAGCGGAATAAAGATAATGGCTGTTGAGACGAAAGTCCCGTACAAAACTCTGGAATATACTCTGATCGCTGGAAACAGCTCTTGAATTTTTTTAAATTTCTTTTCCTGGACACATTAACGAGGCTTGTCTATAACTTCAGCAGTATCTTAGGCAGTGGCACAACACATGTGGACAGTCCAAAAGCCTCTAAAGCCGAAAACAACATGATTATTAGAGACCGTCAGAAGCACGTATGAAATCAATCATCATCTCTGGAACGTGCGTACTTTAGCTTTCTTTGGCGTGTGAAATCGCCTTATGTACAGCGACTTCTGTTGACATATCTCTCCTAAATCAGTACTGATGAGGGCCCATTCTGCGGTGCAACGTTTTACTAGACAGCGTCTTAAACAGTAATACAGACAGCTGAAGGTCATTTGTACTGGCCTGACGCAGCTGCAACATTTCCGCTATTGCCGGAAACGAATCGCCGCACGATGTTTCACATTGTCATTGTGCTCTGTCATTTTGTTTTGTCTCCACTAGCGGTGTGCTACGTTACTGTGAGGTGTGCGAGTTAACATCCCTTAGATGGTGCAGGCTCACATGCGGTTCCCCTTCTTCAAAATGTCTTGGTTCAAACTTGTCCAGGGGTTGAACAGCACGTATCGCATTACACGTCCTAAATTAGACACTTGTGACCCTTTGGTTAAATTGTCTGGCTGATGGCAAGTTTGCGAAATGCAAAGTTAACATAACATATAATAACAGTAAAGATAATATCGGAAACTAAATGAACGACCTATAAATGATGTAGACCACGATTTGGTTAGAATAATGTTTATTCAGAAAGCAAACTAATAGTGAAAGTGGTCGTATTTAGAGTTACTGTAACACTCAAGCGCATATCCATTTGAGACAGTTCGATCATTCACAACCTCATAGCGAAATACAGGTTATCTACGCAAAAAGTCGGAGTTCACACCAGGCGCGCGGCTGCTCACCGCTCAGAGACAAGTCCCGCGATACTACACAACGCGAAATTTTCTAAGTCGTCTCACTTCCTAGGTGCCTAAAGACCGACCGTCCGCTTTCGCGTCTCAATCCGAACTGTACACTTTTGTGTCTCCAGCCGAACTTTGGTGTCTAGACCAGAACTCCCCTTGCCCGAACCGGCCGCGTTTCCTGCGCGCCGAACATCCTCGCTCAACAGACTAGAGCAGTTCCCTTTCCTGAAACCGTCCATCTGATTGGCTACAGCTTATTCTACATTATTTTACATTTTAACATATTTAAATAATCAAAAATTCATGTTCTAAATAAAGTAACAATAACATTCATTACATAATAAACGTTAAATTCTTTTGCATAAAACCAATACAATTTCCTTCTTAGCTTTGAATGCCACGGCCAGTAGCCTTGCACCAGTGTGCTTTCAGATAAATAAATAAAGAAGAAAATTAACTATTATGCACTTAACTTTACAACAAATATTCTATTACCTAATGATTCAATAAGGTGTCATGCTGTCATCGTCCAATGTGTTTTCTGTGGAGGAAATGATGATCTGATGCTTAACTGTAAATACTGATAATTTAAATTTACTATATCTTTAAACAAATAAAGTTACAGAGTTGATATTTACAACGTTTTTCATTTTAATGATGCGCTTCTATACGAAATGTCGATCGTTAAGATCGACTAAAGCGTTCAGATTTTAGCATTCAGGTCTTTGTTACAAAAATTGTGAATTTCACTTTAACAGTAAATCCTAAACTATCTTAGATATGATCAATATTCAAGTTTTATTGGGGTCACCATGAACATTTATGGAGGATGGCAGATTAAAATTACTGTGGCTTGATTCCCTGCACCACTACATAATTAAACAGTTTTCATAAATGTTTCCCTCTATGGCCGATCTTAGGTCCGCCATATTTAACACCGCTACGTCTCTTTGGCCACAAAAGCCTTCTACTGGGTTTCTCTATGTCGTAGGTTCTCGTATGTATCACTTGCACACTCCAGCACTTAGGCCTCAATAGAAAATAGACTCCTTTGAATTACCCCATCTCGTGGTGATTCTGCGCCCTTTGTGGCATCCGGTCCTGGACGACTGGATTCGTTTCACAATTCCTGAAAGCTGACTCTTTCGGCCGTATGCTTAAATGAGAGCGAAATGCTCGTTAACTCACAGATGGGGATTTCCATGTGTACCATGACTGTAGACATGTACCTGGAAATAAACAAAGAAGTACTCACCCTTGCTTTTTCAAGGTCATAATTAAAACTGCATAGCAACCCCTCGTAAATTAGATTGTATCTTCATGAGATATCGACGAGAACACAGACGAGGATGGTAAAACCATCTGGAAGGAGCCCACTACGCCAAAGGCAAAGTTGCACCATCGACGCCCACAGCAATATCTTGCGACTCCAGTGATGTGTTCACGGTCACGCCTGTGGTATCGTCTATATCACATCAGTATTACGCTGGCTGAGGTCTCGATTAATGATAGACATGCTTCGTGAATGCTTTTGTATTTGTTTGTGGACTTTGGACTTTGGAAAAGGGGCGCAGCACGGTTGTCTCATTAGTCGTACAGAAGGTGATCTCGCTATGGACAAACATACTACCCAGGAATTATCACAGTGTTAACTGTGTCTGTTGAGACGAAAAGGTTACTCTTTACGAATTATCTCCATCTTTCCAATTTGGTTATCGACCAATTTCTTTTACAGTGCTGTTTAATGAGTCTCTGTTCACATCGCTTCGAAATATTTGGTGGGTCTTACTTCTCTGTTAAACCTTTCTGTCCATGTTCCTTCTCGTAATTTCTATCAAATAAACGGTACTCCTCTAAAACTGCATCTCGAGATGGGTATCAGCGCTTCTCGGAAACAAAATGTTAGCCTTGAGCCGGCCGGAGTGGCCGTGCGGTTCTAGGCGCTACAGTCTGGAACTGAGCGACCGCTACGGTCGCAGGTTCGAATCCTGCCTTGGGCATGGATGTGTGTGATGTCCTTAGGTTAGTTAGGTTTAATTAGTTCTAAGTTCTAGGCGACTGATGGCCTCAGAAGTTAAGTCGCATAGTGCTCAGAGCCATTTGAACCATATTTTTTTTTTTTTTTTTTTTTTTTTTTTTTTGCCTTGGAGATGTTTAGTAGGATACAACAGTTGGAGTGAAGTATACAAACAATAAGATGAAAATGACACGAGGAACGCTATCCAGCAAATTACTGCGACGACAATGGTCAGAAAAGTAGAAATATAGTATTCCTGCCTTTCTCTCTTTTTTTCTTTTGGTACCTTAAGTGTTTCGTATTATTTTATTCGTCCCACTCATATTATACAGTCATCTAATATACTTCCTGTGACTTTGAAACTTGGAGCACCATAACAATAAAATACCTGGTTGGTCCTCTGTAAATATGTTTGTGGGGACATAAAATTCTTTTGTAACAATAACGTACAGAAGACACAGAATAACTTCTCAAAATAAATTAGTGTGTTTATTATTGTTGGTTCATAAAATAATTCCGAATATGCACTTGCATTTAAATGTATTTTACTCTCACAGCAATATTACAGATGCCAATGTTTTCCTATGTATTCTTACAGTGATGGAAATCGTGGATCACTTAAGAACATTCGTCTTATTGTTTACAGTGACGAACTAGAACTAACTTCTCTCTCTTTTCGAAAAGAGAGAGAGATAGCACAGAGAATAATGTGAATGTTTGCTCTACTTTATCGCAGGTGGTAAAATCTATTTGACATTTAGATGTGGATTTGTTTTATGGTTACGTTGGAGACGAAAAAAGCGGAGATACAACAAGAAGAATACGCTACAATATTAAATGCACATAGTATTATGGCAGCTGCTGGTGACGCTGGGATTAAATTGTTTACATATTTCCATCTACTTCTTATTATTTGTAATTATTTTGAGTATGCGAACATTGTTAATCAAATGTTTAATTTTGAACTTGTGCAACGTATGTACTAAATATACTGGTCAAAGAAATCTATACACAAAGCAGTTAGGTCTCTCTCTCAAGGTCTGAATGGAAGGGAAACCTATGTAATCGAATAAGGTCCTTATGAACGCAACGTACGGTGTGCTAGAAGGTCGTTAAAATTTGGTGTATTGGGTAAGGAATGAAGAGTTACCAAAATGTACAGATGGCAAAGCTTTATGTAAAACGCGTATTGTTGGAAGGGACAGATTAAAATAACGTCTGCTGAAGCAAATAACAGTTAATCACACAAAGAACAGTAGAGTAGACAGACTGGGAGGATGAGAAGGGGGCGCAGCGATTATATCATGTAATCAAATCACCGAAGATGATAGATTCAGTAAATTCCCAAAGCCGTAGATTTTGATACAAAATAGTAAAAATGGATGAAGTCCATTACGAGAGCAGTCGAAGAACTGGTGACCGAGGAGGAGAAAATGTACTGTTGAACGCCACATGTGACCTAGTACTTTACGGCAGGGCCTTTGTGATTCTATTAATCATGTCAACCCATGATATGCCATACATCTCTTCCGGCTGATATTTACATGTTAAGAATCTGGCACTCATCATAAACCTATACCTATAAGGTCTTTAATCAACAGTTTGCCACATGGAAATTTGTTTTACAGAATACGATTGCAAAAAGATATGTTTGTTCTCGGAAAAAAAAGTGATAATGTCATCGGCAAATGGGTCTTTCGCAATCAGTGTTCTGCATGCCAGCGGTTACACAGTCGTCGTACAACGTTTCATTTCCTTCCTTGCAGATAAATGTATACATGGAAAGTCTCTTCTGATAGGAGGATGCCTCGTAATGAGGAACTAGCTGTTTTCAACAAACAAGCGACTTTGTCTGTCCCTTTACCACTTACTTGTGATATACGAAAGCTAACACAGCAGCGAAGTTGCGTCACTTCACCTTCTTGTCAGCGCTGCCCAAACGAATTTGTCAGTGTTTATCAATTTGTGTGACCCGAACCGGAACGTGTTTCTTATTAACGTGTTCTTTTTCTCTCCATAACTCGGTGTCTTCTTGTTGTCTTCTGATAAATGGCACTGAACTCATAAACGGAGACGCATAGCAGTAGTTACTACTGTATCCAATCCTTTGTTTAGATTTATCTCGAGCACGTTTCTTCTATCCCTCAGATACAACAAAAACTGTTTGGTAGTAAACGTGGAAAGCAATGAGAAAAAGTTTCGAATTACGAATAAAGATGTAACGTAAGTACACTACATCTCTTTTTGGCTTATCAATACCCAACATTTAATCTAAGCTTCTGCGAGGCCGTTCAGCCATATGAATATAAAACAGGTAATTTTACACAAGATAGCTATAGGACGCTGATTGTACGGATGTTTCAAAACTGGCGAGACAGTAATAGGTAAGTGGCACCTCCTTCAAGAGCGTGCAAGTGTCCACGTCTATATTAGTGTTTGTCTACGGAAATGCAGACAAGTCCAAAAATGACAAAACAATGAGAACCTAAGAAATCCGAAGAGAACTATTTTGTATCAGTGTTCTGACTGGTTTTACGCACTCCACAGCAATTTATTCTACTGTTCCAATATCTTCATCAGTTATTTGATGTGTGTGTCCCAACATCTGTCTTCTCTTACAGTGTTTGTCCTCTTAGGCTTCTTCTACTACCATGGAAGCTATTCCCTAACGTCTTAAACATTGCCCTAACGTCCTGTCATTTCCTTTAGTTTTATTTTCCACATATTCCTTTTCTCTGCCGAGTCAGTGGAGTAACTCATTATACCTTCGATATACGGGTTGAGCATTAGGAGACAAAAGCCTTGTGGCCTTTTTAATGCAAGCACCTTTCCCCTCAGTCTTCCAACCTCAATGTTCCCTCTCGTTTCTTGTACTTGTACGATACCTGTCTTTTCCTATAGTTTAGGCCAATTTTTCTGAGGATTTCAAACATCTTACATCATTTGAAAGGTACAGGGAAAAATGAAATAAATCACGTACCTTTTCGAAACGAGTTTGAAGTGTCATTAGATCCTCCGTACAGAGGAATATCCTTTGGAGGTATGAAACGGAACAAAAAAAGAGTTACTCATCGATTTTTGCCATTAAAGTTTTGGCACACATAAAAAGAAGAACGTAAGTCAAATGTTCCAAAGAAAAAAACCTGGTGCGTCGTCTGCATTACAGCAGATGGCAGTGCAATCTTCTAAGTATTACGCCATTATAGCTTTCTCATTCTGAGTTTCTACATTGGATCTCATAGTGTAAATTTACATTTCAGTACTGCATAATAAGCTATGCTGTGCTGTTGAGGTGTTTTCCTTGGAGAATGAAGGGGATGGTATGTGAGAGATAGCAATAATGCCACGTATTAATAGAAAGAGGACACATAAAATAGAAAAAGTCGTAAAATTACGAGGTACTATATTTGCGTATGGGGTCAGAATTCCTGTTGGATCTGACTTTCTTTTTAGTCTTCTGATTGGTTTGATATGGCTCGTCACGAATTCCTTAACTGTGGCAACCTTTTCATCTCAGAATAGCGCTTGCAACCTACATCCTCAATCATCTGCTGGATGTATTGCAATCTCTATCTTCCTCTACAGTTTTTGCTCCCTACAGCTCCCTCTAGTACCATGGAAGCTATTCCCTGATGTCTTGACAAGTGTCCTATCATCCTGTCCCTTCTCCTTAACAATGTTTTCCACAAATTCCTTTCCTCTTCTATTCTGCGCAGGACCTCCTCATTTCTTACCTTGTCAGTCCACCTAATTTTCAACATTCTTCTGTAGCACCACGCCTCAGATCTTTCTGTTCCGCTTTGCCCACAGTCCATTTCCACTACCATACAATGCTGTGCTCCAAATGTAAATTTTCATAAATTTATTCCTCAAATTATGGCCTACATTTAACACTAGTAGACTTCTGTCGGCCAGAAATGCTCTCTTCGTCAGTGCTAGTCTACTTTTTGTGGCTTCCTTATTCTGTCCATAATGGGTTATTTTGCTTCCTTAACTTCATGTACTTCGTTACCATCAATCCCGATGTTAAGTTTCTCGCTGTTCTTATTTCAGCTCCTTTTCATTACTTTCATCTTTCTTCGATTTACTCTCAACCAATATTCCACACCCATTACACTGTTCATTCCATTCAACACATCCGGTAATTTTTCTTTAATTTCCCTGAGGATAGCAATGTCATCTGCAGATTTTATCATTGGCATCCTTTCACCATTAATTTTAACCCCACTCTTGAACCTTCCTTTTCCCTGACCTCAAGGGTGATGATATACTAACTCGTGCAAAGGTTCTGTGGTCAGTCAGCAGGAAAGTTATTTCACGGATGACCTGTGAGATAACTGCGCGTTTTCACGGTTGTAATTTTTAATGAGTAATATTCAAGAACGATAATAATAGAACCTTATAATCACTCCAAAAACCTCAAGGGTAACTTACGTGCCTGGTTCCTGAGACGCCCTGCTAAGCCCGCCGGATAGGACAAGTAGTAAGAATTGTGGAAGGGAGGGGGGAGGGGGCATAATGAGGGGCTATCAGTTACTCTCCAAAGATAACACTTTATTTAGTTGTCCAAACATTAAGCGCAAATTCTAAGCTTCACTATCGACAAAAAAGTCTTTTAACTCTAAAATGGCTGAAGGGCTATGAGTTAAGTACAATTGCTACAATGTTTTTTTTTGTTTTTTTTGTGAGACCGAAGGCTCTAGGCTTTAACTTTAAAGTATCTAAGGCCAAGTGACCTAAGACTTGACTAGTCAGATAGATTAAGTTTTTTTAAAGCGACTGAAGGCTGATAAATTTAAAACAACATAATTACAACAAACTTTCAATAGGCAGAAGGCCTAAGCTTTATGACCAAAAAGAAACCTTACTCCAAAATGGCTGAAGGCCTTTGTTTAACAACAACAAAAAAAAAAATGAAACCACTTTTCCAAGGCAGAAGGCCTAAAGCCTTTAACCTTAAATAATATTTAAGCCCAAGTGATGTAAGACTTCATAAGTAAGAATCTGAACTTTTAAGGCGGCTAAAGGCCAATCATTTTAAGAACAATACAACTACGATAAATTTTCAACAGGCAGAAGGCCCACAGCTTTATTTTGAAACGATGTAATACTTGATAAGTAAGAACCTTAACACTTAAAGTGGCTGAGGGTCCATGCTTTTAAAAAAATAATACAACTATAATAAATTTTCAACAGGCAGAAAGCCCACAGCTTTATCTTCCAAAAGGTAACACTTGATAAGTAGGGTCCTTAAAACTTGAAGTGGCTGAAGGCCGATACTTTAAAACAATACAACACATTTTCAGCAGGCAGAAGGCCCAAGCTTTATCTCCAGACAATATAAGACTTGACCGATTTAGAAAAACTTGCTTTTAAAACTGCTCAAGGCCTTTGATTTTAGAAACAAATTACAAGCACACAAATTCTAACCATCGGCTGTGAGCCATTGAAAATACACGACTAAGTGCCAACAAGAAAGGCAGTATATGCAACGGCGCTCAGTAGTTTCCAGGGGCTCGGTCTGCCCTTGAAATCTTAACGTTCGCTTAGGTGAGACGAGAAGTCAGCCCAACTATACTCGATCCGCCGGCAACACAACCAAGAGACAGTCGGTACCCACCGACAAGACGACTTGCTAACCACCTACCAGTGTACGAGAATTCCTAAGCCAAAACGTAACAAACATAGCCGCCCACAACCAAAAACACATTAAGATGTCAAAAACTACGCACCATGTTGGACAGCGACAACAGGTGAGGAAAGGACACTGCCTGAACTTACATCGGCGACCAGGGCAGGTAACCGGAACACTAATGGCCACAAGGCAGAAAATTCCGCTAGTGCTCTTGAATTTCAAATCGACAAATGTAGTTGATTCCATCACATAGTGGCTAAATCTTCACCAACTCTAACACTCGCTGTTGCTCCCAGGAATACCACCAACAGCGAACCACCAACCAATGGAACAACATGAACAGACGTGGCTTCGGTAATTAAATCACCACTCAAGTTTCATGTCCTGGGTCGGTGAGCCACAAACCTGTCTGCATACCGCCAAGCCGGAACTATAAGCACCAGACCAAAGATGGTATACGCTGCAAATATCGATATACACCGCTGCTGCCACACATAGAAAGAGGAGGAAGTGTTAGCTGTTTTTCTGTTTTTTTTTCAGAAAAAAGTGCTGTTTGAGTGACATTTTTGGTTTTGTTCCATAGACACATTAGACATCATTCCATTTGGTTCATTACATATAGTGTAAGGGCTCAAAATTCCACTATGACTGAAAGAATTACTCTATCTGAGAAGCATGTATTGCATTTCAAAATCAACATTCTTTTTTTGGGCTTCATGAGAAAAGTGTTTTACCTGTTTTTCTTCGAAACTCTTCCTTTTACATTGTCAAATGCTGTTCTGTTTTCGTTCGACAATATGAAGGGAGCAACATAGTGAATCTCTAAACATTGTATTGGCTGGATAGTTTCTTTAATGGTTTACAATTTAGGATTTCAAAGCAATTAATAGTACCATTACCATTAACTTCATTTGTTTCTATTCTCTTATTGTTTATTCTTTCCTGGGGCCAGTACACCACTGATGGGCTCTCAGTTAACATGGATTTATAACTTTTTTCATCTATGTCATCAAATCAGCATACTACTTGTCTGTGAGCTATGTAAATTCCGTTCTTTCTGTTTTAAATGTTTCTGTGTTATGTTTCTTAGCCATTTATTGGAGGAGTATGTGAACATACTTAAAAAGAGAAAAAAAATTTCCTCTTCTCCAGTGTTTTAGATCAACTGGTATTCATATCCATCGGCTCACTTTCTAATAGCACTAACTATAGCTCTGCGCCCTGCGGGATTAGCCGAGCGGTCCGAGGCGCTGCAGTCATGGACTGTGCGGCTGGTCCCGGCGGAGGTTCGTGTCCTCCCTCGGGCATGGGTGTGTGTGTTTGTCCTTAAGATAATTTAGGTTAAGTAGGTGTAAGCTTAGGGACTGATGACCTTAGTCGTTAAATCCCATAAGATTTCACACGCATTTGAACATTTTTTTATAGCAGAGCTATTCTGACAAAGTAATTTCGTACGCACACAAGCGCTACCACGTGCCTTGTAAGGGCCTCGGATGAGACCGTTATGACTGCATTATGGTGAAGCATGAAGTGTGGCGATGAAGGCCAGGTGGCATTACGTGCACTAACAAAATAGCATTAGCAAGACATACAGTTATTCGATTTAAGAGTTACAGCTGAATACCCAGCCATCTAATAGAGTGTGGTGGAGGATACTTTTTGTGCTACTAACTGAGCCCTCCAACCCTGTTCTACATGCTATTCACGCGTGGGAAGAATGGTTGCCGGTGAGCCTCTGTATTGGCTCTAATTTCTCCAATTTTCTCGTCATGGTCATTATGCGAGAAATATGTAGGGGGAAGTAATATGTTGTTCGACTCTTCCTGGAAAGTGCTCTCTAGAAATTTCAATAGTATATCTCTCCATGATGAACAATACCTCTCTTGTAACGTCTACCACTGGAGTTTGTTTAGCATCTCCGTAATGTTCTCACGCCGACTAAACGATCCCGATGACAGAAGGTTCCGCTCTTCATTGGATCTTCTCTATCTCTTCTATATCTGGTCGGGATCCCAGATAGATGAACAGTACTCAAGAATGGGTCGAACAAGCGCCTTACTACTTCCTTCATGGATGAGCTTCATTTTCTTAAGATTCTTCCTATGAATCTGAGTTTGGAATCTCCTTTTCCCATTATTTTTTTCATATAGTCTCCTCTTAAGGTCGCTGCAGATAGTTGCTTCTAGATATTTTACGCTAGATACTGTTTCCAGTGGTTTATTATCATTGGTGTAGTAGGTATATAGTAGTGGATTTCTTTTCTCATGTATGCGCAATATGTTACGTATATTTATGGTCAGGGTCAAGTATCAGAGCCTAGAAGTCAAATGCAAATCATTACTATTTTCTGGCGTTGCTACTTTGTTACAGACATTCGTGTCATCTGTGAATAGCATTAGAGAGCATCCGATGCTTGCTACTGGATCATATATATTAAACAGCGGTCCTATCACTCTTCCTTGGGGTACACCGGAAATTATCTTTACATTTGTCGATTTTGTTCCGTTAAGCGTGACGTGTTGAGTTCTATCTGCAAGGAAGTCTTGAATCTAGTCGCAAATCTGCTCCGATACTCGATAAGATCGTATTTTTTTTCACTAAAAGGCATTGCAGTACGGTGTCTAATGCCTTCCTGAAGTCAAGGAACATGGCATCAACCTGAACGCCATTGTCTACATCACTATGGATCTCGTGGAGGAACAAAACAAGTTCAGTTTCCAAGGACCTCTGTCTGCGGAAACCATGTTGATTTTTATAGAGGAGATTTTCCTTCTCCAAGAATGTCATAATTCTTGAGCATAAAACATGCTCCATAATTCTACAACAGACTGACCTCAACGATATAGGTCTGTAATTGTGTGCATCTGTCCTGCGGCCCTTCTTGGATACGGCAATGACCTGTGCTTTCTTCCAGTCGCTAGATACCCTTCGTTGCCCAGGCGATCTACGATAAATCACTACTTGAAGGGGAGCAAGTTCTTTGGTATAATCTTTGTAGAAACTTAGAAGTATCTTATCTGGCACTGACGACTAAGCGATTGTAGTTGTTTTTCTATTCTGCGATCGATTACCAAAATATTTTTTTGACGTTCTTACGACGATTGAAAGGGGAAACCGTGTTACGATCTTCCACAGTGAAATAAGTTTGGAAGACCGAATTCAGTACTTCGGCCTTCTCTCTGTCATCTTCTGTTTCGGTACCAGTATGGTCACTGAGTGAATGAATAGATGATTTTGACCCTCTTACTGATTTTCCAGACTGTAGCGGCACCACCGTTTAGGATAGGGAAAGTTAGTTTTGTGCAATACTCTGAGCACAAGTTACAGCCAGGTGCAGGCTGGATTGCAGTGAGTTACGCATACCAACAGTTGCGAAGTAGAATAGAGGCCACAGGGCCATCAAACTGCTGAAAGAGTATATGCAGCGGTTTCGCATGTCGCAAATCACAGGCAAAAGGGGCTCACTGGCCGACCTAGCACCGGCCGTTGTGGCCGAGGGATTCTGGGCGCTTCATTCTGGAACCGCGCGACCGCTACGGTCGCAGGTTCGAATCCTGCCTCAGGCATGGATGTGTGTTGTGTCCTTAGGTTTAAGTAGTTCTAAGTCCAAGGGGACTGATGACCTCAGATGTTAAGTCCCATAGTGCTCAGAGCCATTTGAACCATTTTTTGAGGCAACCTAGCGTGTTATGAGTACATGACGTGAAGGGCTGTGTATGGCAAAATGGAGGCGCACAGCCGCATATAAATAAGTGCGGTTTTCTAACGAGATTCGTTCAAGTGTGGCAGCTCTCCTGGATGGCAGGGCGTGTCACACCACCAACTACATGCAGCAGCGGAAGGGGCACCAGCTTCCAGTCCACGGCAGGTCGCTGGTTTGACCCTCTGAGGCTGACGCAGGATCCGTAGCTAGTCAGTGGTGGGCCGGTCCATGACTCGCTACCACAGGCAGGCTTCCAACACATGCTGGAAGCATCCCGAGGCGAGGGCCACAGATTCGGACGCCGGATCCCAGGCGCTTCTTGTAGCCGCGATCTCAGCCAGCCGGTGAGAAGCACGCAGCTGGCCACCTGCGGCTCACACTAAGTGGCACTGAGTCGGCAGGGATACCGACCACTGAATCAAATGCCGGCAACCAGACGACGCCGCAACTCCGCTGGCGTACAAGGCCAACACACAGTGCGTGCACGGGTCTCTGGAGCAGCCATTCCGCGCCAAGCCATTTTGCAGACAGCGAAGTGGTGTCGTCAGCATTGCGGTACCTGGTGATGCAGACCGAGGGGAACACGGCACTGTAGTTGGAAACAATAAATCACTTGGAAAGCTCAGACGAGTCTTAATATGGTGCCTTCTACCTCTTCCAGCTACATTTGCTCATCCTGATACATTCAGTGGCAGAAGTTGCCTACTACAATATGATCAAAACCTCTCAGGGTTTTCACTCAGATTGGTTGACAATGTTTGCTTTAAAAGTCATTGAACACCACTCTCATTGCTCTCCTTATGCTTATTTTCACTTCGTTCAGCTTTTTTTCGTCAGCTAGATTTTTACTTCGCTTGAATCTAAGGTGAAGTTCTCATTGTTTACCTTCTAACATGGCCATTATACCATCGAGGGTCTCTCCCATCCATTAAGACGTCTCTTGGAACATATTTGTCTAGGGAAAATTGCACGATTCCTTTGAATTTTTTCTATTTGTTTTCCACATCTTCGTCCTTATCATCGAATATTTGATGCTGACTGCTTAGATACTCTGAAATTTGTATCCTTTTACTCCTGCTAAGCAAAAATATCTTCCTACCTTTATTAACATTCTTTGTCAGAACTGTTTTAGATGCTATTACAGCCTTATGATCACTGATACCTTCCTCTAAATTAACTGATTCGGTAAGTTCACGTCTTCATTGCCAGGAGGTCTAAGATATTACTCTCATGAGTTTTTTTCTCTATCTGCTCAAAATAATTTTGGGACAAGACAATGTCACACAATTTTCCAACTGCTAGTAATAAATAATACACAAATGGTCCTGGAAAATCATGCACACCAAGTATAAAGGTATTAACAAAAAGAAACGAATTATTGTTTGAACTAAATACCTACATAATTTTGCAATCATTTGGTAAAAATGTTCACATTACAGATTAAATGAAACGGAAACGCACTGATGATGGCACAGAGGTGCTGAAACATGTTTGAGAACTCGGAAAAAACGGTGTTTTGCGTAACTGGCGAACCTTACATCCTACATATTAATCTTTTCTATCTCTGATCTTCGACGACCAACGTTTGTAAGGAGTAAGCTTCGCCGGCGATGGGCGAAGCATGACAGAATCTCTGACCAGAGAGTAGTTTATTGTTAGTTGTTGCTTGTCGCGAGTCTGCGCTAGTCTGCGCGAGTCGACAGTAGTAGTCGGTCGGCTTTAGTAGGGAGTGGACGGTAGTAGTGTGCGGGAGTCGGCATGCGTCGGTTGTGTGCTCTGCTCGCGACTCTGGTCAGGACTCTGCAGGATGAGTATTGTTGTAGAAGGTAAAGAAGCAGCCTTGCGCATATTTAATAATGTATGTTAATTGTAATTTAATTTGTTCCAAAAGATGCCCCAATAATAATTTTCGTAATATAAAGTAATTCTTTAAAGAAAAGCATTCATTTCAATTTAAAGAATATTTCCTATGCATTCCCTCCAAGAATAAAAATATATATATACGCCAGCATTGCACGAAGCTGTGTCGAAGAATGTATAATTAAGAGCAGATATAGATGCAGTTTTTATTGAGGTAAGAATTTTTGCTTTTTTATTCAGAATACAGGATCGAAGGTCAGCGCTGCTGCCCTTATAAAATTTACCAGATATCATTATTTCTGTTGAGAGGTTACATTTGGTTCATGGTTCATTACTTAATTAATATTATTGTAGGCTCATGGTCAATTTTCATTCCTTAATTTTTGTGTGGGGAGGTTACGCTTGGTTCCATTTCACATTTTTCATTTATTAATTTTTGCGGAGAGGTTACACTTGGCGACCCAGTGTAACCTCTCCGCAAAAATTAATAAATGAAAAATGTGAAATGGAACCAAGAGTAACCTCCCCACACAAAAATTAAGGAATGAAAATTGACCATGAGCCTACAATAATATTAATTAAGTAATGAACCATGAACCAAATGTAACCTCTCAACAGAAATAATGATATCTGGTAAATTTTATAAGGGCAGCAGCGCTGACCTTCGATCCTGTATTCTGAATAAAAAAGCAAAAATTCTTACCTCAATAAAAACTGCATCTATATCTGCTCTTAATTATACATTCTTCGACACAGCTTCGTGCAATGCTGGCGTATATATATATATATTTTTTTATTCTTGGAGGGAATGCATAGGAAATATTCTTTAAATTGAAATGAATGCTTTTCTTTAAAGAATTACTTTATATTACGAAAATTATTATTGGGGCATCTTTTGGAACAAATTAAATTACAATTAACATACATTATTAAATATGCGCAAGGCTGCTTCTTTACCTTCTACAACAATACTCATCCTGCAGAGTCCTGACCAGAGTCGCGAGCAGAGCACACAACCGACGCATGCCGACTCCCGCACACTACTACCGTCCACTCCCTACTAAAGCCGACCGACTACTACTGTCGACTCGCGCAGACTAGCGCAGACTCGCGACAAGCAACAACTAACAATAAACTACTCTCTGGTCAGAGATTCTGCCATGCTTCGCCCATCGCCGGCGAAGCATACTCCTTACATAACCCTCCACTGGAGGGGCAAAAATTTGGCAGCGATGGTGAGTCAATTGGACTTGCCATGAGCAACATATTTTTCATAATTAATTAAGTTTACAATCACAGAATATATATATATATATATATATATATATATATATATATATATATATATATATATATATATATGTGCAGAACATGAAATAAAATATAGTGCACATACACTGAGTACAGAACATATCAGCAAATCACAAAATGTATACGGAATGAATACAAATCATGTTAATCAAAATGACAAAAGTGCACACGCACTGTAATACAGAACATATCTGGTAATCACAAAATGTATACATAATGAGTACAAATCATATTAACAAATGGCATAGAGTGCACACACAGTGTAAAACTCTCTAATATTTTTACAACAAATAAACATAATGAGTACAAATCATACTGACAAATGACAAAAGTGCACACGCACTGTAGTACATGCGTATTGAATACAAATCATATTAACAAATGACAAAGTGCACACGCACTGTAGTACATAACATATCAGGAAATCACAAATGTATACGTAATGAGTACAAATCATATTAACAAATGGCATAGAGTGCACACGCACTGTAAAACTCTCTAGCATTTTTTTACAACAAATAAACATATCAAGGAGTGAAATGAAGTGCACATGCACTATAGAAGCCTTTAGTATTTTTAGGACAACTGATCTCGTTAACAAATGAAAGGAAGTGCACACACACTGTTTATGTTTTTATCATTTTACAAGAATTAGGAAAGGAATGGGAAGGATTGCGTCATGGTTGTAGCACTTTAGGTTGCATGCAGCTGCACTGAAAGTCTTTATATTTCTACAGAAGCACAACACCAAGTGAGACAATCTGAAGTTCTTTTCTTTGAAGTATTAATCAGTGTAGCCAAGACACTGAAATGTCATAATAATATTCCATGCTATCATTTTGGTAGTACACTAGGTACACCAAACAGTGGGACCATAACATCATCTCCATCGCTCAAGGTGGTGGACAGCATGTCGTGTCAACACCATGTTCTTGTAAAGTAGACCAACGTAGAATTAGTGCAAAAACCAAATATAGTGCTCCATGATCATGAGGATAGACAGGACAAATGGATATTGCAGTAATTTCTGGTAATTAGGTCAGAAGGTGAAGGACATTAGGTCACATAGTAGTCTTCATTGACAATTGCACTAGTCTAACAACTGATTTGAGTAATTGGTGGCACTCATCGCCCAGTTACTGAACATTTCTGTACCATGTATGTAGTATTACAGAATAATGTTCATAAATTATCTGAATATAGTAATTATTGGCACTCATTGCCCAGTTACAAACCATCAGAAGTCATCATTCGAAATGAGTTAATTATTGGCATAGCATTTGTACATAATTAATGTAATTATAGTAATCATTGGCATCATAGGTCATCTTACTACAGTAATCAGTGGCATTCATTGGCCAGTTACAAAGCATTTTTTTGTTTATGCGTTATTCAGGAGTGATCATGCAAAATTATTGGCATAGCATTTGTACATAATTAATCTAATTATAGTAATCATTGGCATCATAGGTCATTTCATTACAGTAATCAGTGGCATTCATTGGCCAGTTACTAAACATGTAGCAAGTATTGACTATTACAAAACACTTTTCATAACTCATCTGCTTTTGGTAATTATTGGCACTCATTGGCCACTTACAAAGTATTCATATAGTTTTGCAAAACATTATTCAATATTATTCAGAAGTTATCATTCAAAATGAGCTAATTATTGGCATAGCATTTATACATAATTAATCTAATTATAGTAATCATTGGCATCATAGGTCATCTTATTACAGTAATCAGTGGCATTCATTGGCCAGCTACAGAGCATTTTTTTATGCATTATTCAGAAGTGATCATTCAAAGTGAGTTAATTATTGGCATAGTATTTATACATAATTAATCTAATTATAGTAATCATTGGCATTATAGGTCATCTTATTACAATAATCAGTGGCATACATTGGCCAGTTATAAAGCATTTTTTTTTGTGCTAGCAATGCATTGCGTTGGGATCGATGATTAATTACTGGAGCATAACAATATTTGCTTTTGAGTTATATTGCTGCAAATGAAGATGTGTAATGTCATTCGTCATGAGTCAGCTGTAGCAACGTTATGAAACAAGTAGAGTATATGTGATCACATTCATAAATGACATAGGTTTAATGAACAACTGCTTATAGCACATTAATTTCATGAATAATTTCTCCTGCAAAACATACAAAATGGATTATTAAACTGAAAGAAGAAACGCATATTATACTGAAAAGTAGTGAACTTCGAATTAACAGGTAGTGAAATGTGCATAAAAAATGTATATGTTCTCTAGCTGTCCCTTCCAAAACCTTCAGTCATTATACCATGCGATATAAGACATACTGTCAAAACGAACTGCAACAAATACTTAAATAACTACATAGCATCTCTTAACTAACAGTAAATATATAAACTTCATCATTATTCTCATCTGCAAAGAAAAAACTTCATTATTCATATTACCATAACTTCATTACTATCATCACCTGTAAAGAAAAACTTCATTATCTATATTATCATAACTCCATTATTATCATCACCTGTAAAGAAAAACTTCATTATCCATAGTAGCATATTCTTCATCATTATTCATCACCATTCATTATCATCTGCAAAAAAGTCACTTCATTATTCATTATACAACTATTCCTTATTTCTAGCATATTTCATCACTAAAACTAAGATGTGTAGTTCTGTCTGGCAGCCTGCATCAATCGCCTCGTATTATGAAAGAAAAAATTAGTTAAGACTGCTATCATACGATGTGTATAGTATATTCTTGTTAATGCTTGTTAATTCTGATCCATTTACTCTTCATCACGAGGTATTGCATCCTCTTTCATTTATTCCGAAGGTGAAATTCCCATTTCTGTTTAATTTATTTCGTTTACACGTTGTTTCTTTCTGAAAATGATGAACAAGGATTAATGTCTTGCATTTAATTCATATACCCATTAGATAAAAACTGGTTTATAGTAACATAATTGAGCATACAGAGTTGCATGACAGAAAACGTAATATGTCAAAAACATCGACAGTGTTCAGAAGCAAAAATGTACACAGTGTATCACAATGTAGCAGCAAAAAAAAAAAGGTAAAGTAGTCACGATGTTGAGATATCGTAAGGCAAAATGTTAAAGTCAACTGGTGTTTGTTATATCTTAAATATTTCATAGTACATACAAACAAAACAGGAAAACAATCATACATACATAAAAAATGGAAAATATGCACGGTCTGATGTGTAACGACAACAAAAGCGACCTGCCAACCTTACCCTGCCGGGCACTTGCCAAGAAAAAATTACGATAATTATCAGTAGGTGTTCATGTGAATATAATTGCATAAGCCGTCATAAAAAATTAGGAAATGGCATTACAGTGTGATAAATCATAAAGTATTTTCATTCAATAAAAGGTTTGACGTTCGAAATGTGGTGGTTCCCTTTGGTTTTTCTGGTTCTCAAAGTTTCGACGTGTACTACATGGGGTGAGGAATGCTGCGAATCCGATATGGACCTGCGTATAGAAGTTCAAATTTACTACACCTACCTTTTCCTCTATTGGATAAATAGTGTGTACGTACTTATATCTTCCGTCCAATGTGAAAGTCACGGCACGTACAAACCTGTTTTTGCTGTCTTCTCCGGCGTTCTGCGGCACGTTTGATGTTGTTCAGCGCAATGTCAATTATTTCATGGTGTCGTAGTCGACGAGATGTAGGAAATGTTACTAATTCTTTAATTTTGTTAGGTAGTTCAACATTTTTCAGTATAACAGACGGAGATAGCATAGTAGATTCATTTGGTATGGAATTAATTACATCTTGGAATGAGAGTATGTGTGTCTCCCAATCAATATGTTTTTTATGGCAGTAAATTCTACACAGTTTACCAATTTCTTTCATTAATCGTTCACAAGGGTTCGAAGAAGTATGGTACCTGGATAAATAGACCGGAGAAATATTTCTAGCTCGTAACATACGTCTCTATAGCAGGTCGAAACTGTGGTCCGTTGTCGGAAATTACTTTCAACACATGCCCTACATGAAATAGAAAATGTTTTACAAATGCTTTCGAAACAGTTTTAGCAGTAGCTTTGCGTAACGGAGTGAAGATAACAAATTTTGAAGTGAGTTCAACAGCGACAAAAATGTAGCAAAAACCTCTATTAGTTCTAGGAATCGGACCAAAAATGTCTACAGCGGCCATATGTCTCAATTTAACAGGTACAATGGGATGTAATGGAGGAATATGTGAAGTCGTGTCTGATTTAGTTTTCTGGCAGATTTTACATGACGCTAAAACTCGTCGTATACGTTTCTCCATGTTGGAAAAATAACAGTTCTATCTCAGTATAAGAAAACATTTTCTGGCTCCGTAATAGGCGTAACTTAAATGAGTATACCAGATTAATTTGTTAACAAGTTCGTCAGGAATGCATTATAACCAATTGTTGCTGTCAGGATGAGAGCGGCTAAACAGAATGTCATTGCGTACAGTGTAATGGTTTCTAATGGTAACATTATTCCTATCTTGCCAAAGGTGTTTGATTTCTTTCCAAACGTTGTCTTTACTCTGCTCTTGTGCTATGTCTTGTAATGACGACGAAATGAAGTTTTCAAATGCAACTTGTTGAATGCACATGACGCTGAAATTTGCTTTGCAGAAGTTGGTTGCGATGTCTTGCTGATTGTTGTTAAGAGAACGGGATAGTGCGTCTGCTACAATATTTTGTGTACCGGGAATGTGAACAATTGTAAAATTAAATTCCTGTAAATAAAGTTTCCATCTACTTAATCTGTCGTGTGTAAATTTTGCCGAAAGTAAAAATTGTATCGCTCTATGGTCTGTATAAACTGTAGTGTGTTTTCCATAAAGAAAATGCCTAAATCTGGTAAAAGCCCATACAACACATAATGTTTCAAGTTCTGTAACAGAATAATTTCGTTCAGCAGGTGACAGAATGCGACTTGCAAAAGCGATGTTTTTAATTACTGTACAACCACCTTCTTCAATTTCCTGAAAAATATGTACGCCTAAAGCGGTGTTAGAACTGTCGGTGGCAATAGAAAAATTTCTAGTAAGATCTGGGTGCGATAAAAGTGGTGCATTCAACAATGCTTCTTTCAGGTTCACAAATTCAGAATGTGCTTGCCTATCCCAGGACCAAATAGTGTTTTTACCTGTCAATTGACATAATCTAGGGGTGTCTAAAGCAGAGTAATGAATAAATTTACGAAAAAAGTTAATTAAACCCAAAAAACTGCGTAGTTGTTTCTTCGTCGTAGGAACAGTAATGTCACGTAAAGCTTGAAGTTTTTCCGGGTCAGGCTTAATGCCTTCTGCTGAAATTACATGTCCAAGAAATTTTATAGAAGTTTTACCAAAGTGCGATTGACTGAGATTAACTGTGAGTACTTGTGCACGAAAAGTTTGCAACAGTCGTTCAAGAATCAGATTGTTTTCAGACCAGTTAGCTTCTGCAATAAGAATGTCGTCTACGTACGTTGTGATTCTGTCTTTAAGTTCTGTCGGAAATATTGTATTCAAACCGCGAATAAATGCTGCTGAAGAAATTGTTAAACCGAACGGTAATTTACAAAATTGATAACAGTCACCAAAACAGAGAAATGCTGTGTACTTTCTGCAGTTCGGATGGAGCTGAATTTGCCAAAATCCCGATTTCAAATCTAATGTGGAATAAATAGCAGTACCTTGAAATTTCTGTAGAAGTTCTTCTAGTGTCTGTGGGCGATCTGTTTCATTAATAATAATGTCATTGATTCCTTGATCAAGCATAGCTTGCAATTCTTTCTTAATTTGTTCTCTATGAATATACGGAATGGGATAATGCTTGGCTTTAAATGTGTCGTGCTGTTTAACTTGAAATTCATACATAAAACCGGACATAGTACCAGGAACGTTGTCAAAAACTGGAGCTTGCTGTAAAAGAATTTTGTGTAGTTGCGTGCGTTCGTCGTCTGTATTTGCACTGCTCTGTTTAACTTTATCAGAAATCATCTGTATAACGTCATAGTCGGCTTCGTCTGGAGTATTATAGTTGTGTACGTACGTATCTGTGAACAATGTTGAATTACAGTCTATGTTACGTGATGTGGAAATGACCTCTGTACGGTTAATTGTTTGTTCTTCCGCAGATGAAGAGTGCTGAAATTCTAAAGCCAGTTGTACATTTTCATCCTTCAACATTAAATAGGAATTTTGAAAGTCAATAATGGCATCGTGTTGTACCAGAAAATTCGTACCTAAAATAAAGTCTGTCGTTAATAACGGAATAATCGAAAAATTTGAGTGAAACGTATGACCTGCAATACAAAATGATAAATGTGTCTGTAATTTTACATCTACTCCTTTACTAGATACTGCTCCTTTCACTTTTGTTTTGCCTAATGGTAACGTAGGATAGATATTCTCTTTGCTACACTCGTTGAAAGTTTCTTCATTTATAACTGACATAGGTGATCCAGAATCGATTACTGCTGAAAATTTCGATGATCCAATTTTAACTTCGATGACAGGGTGTGAAATGGTTTTTTGAACAACTGGTCTTTTCTGCAAAAGAGTGTCTCGTACGTCGTCAAAAGTAATAACATTTTCGTGAACAAGATTCTGTGTATCTGAAGTATTGCTTACGTTGCTGGAAGATGCAACCTGTACTGTAGCTAGTCAAATTCTATCTGACGTGTTATTATTTTCAGGACGATTCTGTGGCATTTCGACTATTTGAACCGTTCTGTTATTTCTTCCAGACATATTACGTTCTGGATGATACCTACTGTCTGGTTCATTCATGATGATGTGTTGTTGCTGATGTTCTTGCTGCTGATAAGATCGACTGTTATTAAATGTACGCTGAAAGTTGTGCTCATTATTTTTACGTCTGTCATGATAGTCATTTCTATATGGCGCATTGCGACAGGAATTGAAATAGTGTGTTTTCTGTATGTACTGATTTCCTTGTTGCTGTGCGTTACTATTTGTTGGAGCTGAGACTATACATGCACGCGGCGAAACATTAAAGCTTGGTTGACCTTGTACATTACATTGTTGGTTAGGTTTGCTAACCGGCTGGTTTTGATGCTGTTGCGGAGAAAAACGCCTATTGTTACCAAAATGCGTTTTCTGTTGCTGATAATTTTACACATACTGATGATTACAATTTTTGTCTGTTATTAAACTTCTCATGGTTGTCATTTCTAGAGCGTCTAATGAAAAATGTCACTTTCGGTAAAAGTTGTCTTATCGGGTTTTCTTTACTCATTCCTAATTCTAGATAGAGCAATAGTTGAAGAGCTGTTCTGATAGATATAAAGGATAGTAGAAGAGAAGGCAGCAGTGCAGAAAACTAAAGATGAAACAGCACTACTACGGCTCGGGGCCCTGTGCACGCTACGGCACATATTCATTAAAGTGTAATGAATCCCGTGAGGTCCATTACGCGCTGCAAATAAATTTTAGCTTTTGCGTTACAGGCAATGCCGGTGAAAATTCAAAAGCAAATTGCTGTATCCATGCCAATTGTAGTTTCTGTATTACAGGCAATGCTATTGAAAATACAAAAACAAATTGTCATATACGGTTCAAAGCGTGTACCTGTGCTCTGTCATTTTCAAATACCTTAGACATTTTACGGATGAAAATTGCTCGTAATCAACGTTATCGTCACTGAATGTGTGAACAGGTTCACGATTACATAAGAATCTGTTTGTCTGTATCTTTTCGGATTTTAAGTCACGTAGTTTCTGTAAATTACTTAAGTTATACTGGCTGTAAGAGTGTGAGAAATGTTCGGAATGTGGCGTCTGTTGTGATGTGTTAAACGCTGAAACATTTTTTATCTCTGTTACCTCTTGCTGTAAAGTTGACAATTTTCTACGTAATGTATTATTAGACGAATCTATCTCACTGATTGTCTGCTGTAAATTTTGGAATTCAGGTGTTTGATTAAACGAAATCGGTGAAGTATCGTCTGATTTGCTGTCATTATTAATTTCAATAACGTCAATACGACCGGCCAATTCATCATATTTTTCAGTCAGTATTTTTACCTGATCATCGTTTTTAGTGTCAGAAGCATTAATCTGTTTTTGTATTTTACGTGTGGTTTCGTTCAATTTTTTAACGTCAGCTTTAATGACATCGGAATCCTGTGTTAGTTCTAATTGTTCGAGTCTGTCGGTCACTGTCTGAAAGTCTACTGTGTGTGTATCTGTTTTTGATTTTAGATCGGAAATTTCATCACGCAGTTCGGTGTTCAACTGTTTGATAGTGTTAATTTCGTCTGATACTGTAGCAATATTGTTGTCTACGTATGTTTTTGCTTTCGCAAACAATTTACGTTTATCTTCCTGTCTCTGTACGGTAATTGTTTCCATGACTTGTCGTTTTACTTTATTTTGTTCCTGTATAAGTTTACGGAAACGCGTTTCACTGTTTTGCAGGTGGTGATTAAAACGTTCGTCAATTTGACTGTTCTGTTGGTCGAATTTCGCGTCTACTTTTGTATCCAGCGTGCGCGAAAGTTCTGCTGTCATTAATTTAAACTCGTCGCGTAATTGTGTTGCTTTTTCAGAGCATTGTTTACCGACTGCACTAATTTCGTCTCTAAGTGATTCTGTTGCAGCTGTTTGCATATCCCTTAATTCTTGGGCAATAGATCTAATTTCATCACTACTTTTCCTAGCACAAGCCAACTGTTCTTTAGTATCATGACATTGCGCGGCAACGGCTGTAATCTGTTCACTAAGTTGTTTAAAGTTGTCGTTTTGTTCTTTTTTCGATTGTTTGGAATCTTCATTTTGATGTAGCAATATTGCCATAATTTGATCCAAGCCAATATTACCTACTCTATTCTCTGTGCTGTTTCATGGTGTATCTGCAATTGTCACGTTTTGTGTATCCATTTGGATATTCTGTGATTCTTGAAAATGTTTGCTAATCGGATGTGCACTGTTAGTCACTACACCGGAATTAAATAAATCTGCCGTACTTTGAGTACACTGTTCATTTTCGTTAGAAAAATTTGTCTGTTCATTACGTAAATTTTGTAAACCGGGCGTGTCGAACTGCGCAGCGTTCATTGCAACAGAACGTCCCGCGTCATCAATTGTCGTTAAAGTAACAGAGGACACAACTGAATTTATTTGTTCATCATTATGATCAAATCAATATTAGTGGTCGGTACGCACTGATTGTCTGTAAATGGAGTATTGTCATCACTACATTGAGTATCGCAAATATAATCGGTCAAATTATTAGAGTCGGTTATTTCGCTCATTATACATCGCGATGTGCTATTAACAGCTTTTCGCGGCATTTTTCACAAAACAAAATTATTCACAAATGAAACAAAGACAATGCAAAATGCAACAAACACAATTATAACCAAGAGCAACAAATTGCCGATGATCTGTGGAAGAAAGAGTGACAAATTAGTAAATGCGTTGCCCCAAATGCTAATTATATTTAAGTAATTAAGAGCAGATATATGACTACTTATCAGAAGATTCACAAAGAAATACGATCCTGGCCGGATGTAGCCAAGTGACACCTCCCTGCAAAAATTATTAAATGACAAATGAGAATGGAGCCAAGTGTAACCTCCTCACACAAAAATTAAGGGGTGAAAATTGACCATGAACCCACAATAATAATAATTAAATAATGAACCATGAACCTCTCAACATAAATAATAATATCTGGTAAATTTTATAAGGGCAGCAGCACTGACCTTCGGCCCTGTATTCTGAATAAAAAGCAAATATTCTTACCTCAATAAAAACTGCATCTATATTTGCTCTTAATTATACATTCTTCGACACAGCTTAGTGCAATGCTGGCCTATTTTTTTTTTTTTTTTTTTTTTTTTGGATTCTTGGAAGCAATGATAATGCATTGGAAAAATTCTTTAAATTGAAATGAATGCTTTTCTTTAAAAGAGTTACTTTACATTATAAAAATTATTATTGGGGCATTTTTTCTGAACAAATTAAATTACAATTAACATACATTATTAAATATGCGCAAGGCTGCTTCTTTACCTTCTACAACAATACTCATCCTCCAGAGTCCTGACCAGAGTCGCGAGCAGAGCACACAGCCGACGCATGCCGACTCCCGCAGACTGCTATCGTCCACTCCCTACTAAAGCCGACCGACTACTACTGCAGACTGTCTACTACTGTCGACTCGCGCAGACTAGCGCAGACTCGCGACAAGCAACAACTAACAATATACTACTCTCTGGTCAGAGATTCTGTCATGCTTCGCCCATCGCCGGCGAAGCATACTCCTTACACGTTCTTTGAGGACATTGTGGATAATTTATCAAGCAAATAGTCTTTGATCCCAAGGGAAGGTTTCTCTAACCTAAAAAAGTCCCATGTGTGGGCCACACGTACTCTGATACCTTAATAGCCTCTTCCTGCGTGTAGTATACGCCTGACCTATTAAGGAGAAACCTGTAATTCTATACCCAATAGCGGAGGTCGAGAAATTCGCATCCGATACCGTCGGAGAGTCGTCTGAGTCTCTGGTTTATACCTTTCATTCAGCTCCAAACCAGAGGACCGCAATCAACCCTGGGAACGATGCAACAAATAGACAGCCTCTTCCACATCACGGGCGAGACTCCCTGGCGAACATACCGAGTGCACGCTGGCATTCTTTCCCATCTTGTCTGCTGTTTCCGTAAAGGGCTTCATAAACCGCCTAACGTTGGAGTTCCCAATGACAAGCATACCCACCTTTTGCACTTACCCGGACTGGGCAAAAAAATTGGCTACTGGCTCAACAGGAGAGGCATCTTGTGCTGGTTCAGAGCTAACACTGGGTAGCTCCTCATACCTGTTGCTAAGGCGTAGGGAGCCAGCCGCGCGACCGGCTCCCTCTTTCGCCTTCCGTCCAATGACACGTGAACCCACCACTGTCTGCCACCCACTCTCGAGTGGGGAGAGATCGGTCAGATGTTGCGAATCAGAAGATGCAGCGACATCCGGGGCACCAGGAGATTCCAAAGGCACCAAAGGTGCCAAAGGTCTCGTCCCCAACGCCCCGATGCTGACGCAACTTTCAACATTAGCCAGAAGCATGTCGATGGTAGTCAACGCTGCTTGCAGCTGTTTATGAACAGCAGACAACTCTCCTTGTGTCCGGTTACAACAAGCACAGTTCCTAGTGTGTAAAAATAGATACTCTAGTGGCCATTAAAATTGCTACACCAAGAACAAATGCAGATGATAAACGGGTACTCATTGGACGAATATATTATACTAGAACTGACATGCGATTACATTTTCACGCAATTTGGTTGCATAGATCCTGAGAAATCAGTACCCAGAATAACCACCTCTGACCGTAATAACGGCCTTGTTACGCCTGGGCATTGAGTCAAACAGAGCTTGGATGGCGTGTACAGGTACAGCTGCCCACGCAGCTTCAACACGATACCACAGGTCATCAAGTGTAGTGACTGGCGTATTGTGATGGGCCAGTTGCTCGGCCTCCATTGACCAGACGTTTTCAATTGGTGAGAGAGCTGGAGAATGTGCTGGCCAGGTCAGCAGTCGAACATTTTCTGTATCCAGAAAGGCCCGCACAGGACCTGCAATATGCGGTCGTGCATTATCCTGCTGAAATGTAGGGTTTCGCAGGGATCGAATGAAGGGTAGAGCCACGGGTCGTAACACATCTGAAATGTATCGTCTACTGTTCAAAGTGCCGTCAATGCAAACAAGAGGTGACCGAGACGTGTAACCAATGGCACCCCATACCATCACACCGGGTGATACGGCAGTATGGCGATGACGAATACACGCTTCCAATGTGCGTTCACCGCGATGTCGCCAAACACGGATGCGACCATCACGATGCTGTAAACAACACCTGGATTCATCCGAAAAAATGACGTTTTGCCATTCGTGCAATCAGGTTCGTCGTTGAGTACACCATCGCAGGCGCTCCTGTCTGTGATGCAGCGTCGAGGGTAACCGCAGCCATGGTCTCCGAGCTGATAGTCCATGCTGCTCCAAACGTCGTCGAATTGTTCGTGCAGATGGTTGTTGTCTTGCAAACGTGCCCATCTGTTGACTCAGGGATCGAGACGTGGCTGCACGATACGTTACAGCCATGCGGATAAGATGCCTGTCATCTCGACTGTTAGTGATACGAGGCCGTTGGGATCCAGCACGGCGTTCCGTATTACCCTCCTGAACCCACCGATTCCATATTCTGCTAACAGTCATTGGATCTCCACTTCCGCGAGCAGCAATGTCGCTATACGATAAACCGCTATTGTGGTAGGCTATAATCCGACCTTTATCACAGTCGGAAACGTGATGGTACGCATTTATCCTCCTTACACGAGGCATCACAACAACGTTTCACCAGGCAACGCCGGTCAACTGCTGTGTATGTATGAGAAATCGGTTGGAAACTTTCCTCATATCAGCACGTTGTAGGTGTCGCCACCGGCGCCAACCTTGTGTGAATGCCCCAAAAAGCTAATCATTTGCATATCACAGCATCTTCTTCCTGTCGGTTAAATTTCGTGTCTGTGGCACGTCATCTTCGTGGCGTAGCAATTTTAATGGCCAGTGGTGTATAAGATCTCAAATGGCGCTACTGAGTTTGGAATGTACGCAAAATATAACGATAAGAATAAAGAAACACTAAAAACTCCTCTGCAGTTTTCTCACTGTGCCCTGACACGGCAAACTCTTAACAGAAATAAATTTCTCTACTGCAGTGGCTGCTTCTACGGTTACCTATTACTAGGAACCCTGCTTACTCGAAAGCTACCGCACGAGCTAAGTATGCAAACTAGAATGCAATGGTCTAAACTATATGCTAAGTACCAGCACTAGATTTAAACTTTAGTGGCACAATATGGTAGTCTGACGGCGGGAAATTTACACTAGGAAGGACATGTACGCAAAAACAAAAACTTACACTACTTTGCTAACCACTAGTCTACAAAGTAAAATACACACGTGCGGTTCACTTATTTGCAGAAGCATTTGAGAAAAAAAGAAAACTAAATCAAATTTCTGTGTATCAGGGAAATGTTGCTGCTGCTACCGCTTCTGGCACATCCACTCTGCTGGTACACTCATCAGAGAATCATCTTCTCTGCAGCCATGTAGAGGGCAATGGACATTGCGTGCATCCTTGGAACACACTGACTTGTCCACTCAGCAGATTCTCGAGGCCACTGTCTCCACTGCAGCTGCTCACATAACACCGCAGTGCCTTGTAGGGCAGCAGGTGGCAGGCATAGCTCATACACTGGCGTCGACCAGTAGATCATCGACTGGTTTTTACCAGGGCTCTATCGCTGAAATCAAAGGGGTGTGGCCAAGTAAACCCTAGTAGCTCTGCACTGAATATAGATGGTAGCGCAGAGCTAAAACACAGCCTCTCCACCATGGACGCCGATGTCTGTTCACAGATGCAAGTCAGGAGCAGCAGGTTGATGTTGAGCCGAAACCCATCAGTTCCTCTCGACAAACCGGAGGTAGAAGCCCCCAGACTTCACATAAGCGGATGAAAGGTTGGCATCTCAAAGGAGCTGGATCTGCCAGACCAGGCAGACAGCAGTCTCAAAGGTAGAAGTCACCTGATGAATGGTAGCCAGCACATCACAGGTTCTATATCATAGTTGGCTAACTGTAACTGAATAACTTATCAGCTTGGAAGGATGAGTATTTATTGCTGTCCATCAAAACCAAAAACGTTATATCTTGGCAAGAATCACAACACGTGTCCTCGTTTTCTGTGCTCATCAGCATTTTTCACCGCACCTTGGTATCATAACAGTGGATTTCAGTGCTTCAGCTTGGTGCTTTTCTGCGATGTCAGTGGGCTGATAAGTGTTCTTGAGGAACATTTACTAGTTGTTGCAGCATCGAGCTGTGCTGTCTGAATGGTGTTATGATCTCTTCTTAGAGAGAAATGTGTCTGAATTCCGTGATGTATCATACAGTATTACTCCCGGTATCGGCTGTCTGTGTGTTCTTCATTCTGATTGCCTAATGGCGCACTGACCTAATTTTATTTGGATTTGCGTTGGTTGGAGAAAACGTAAAGAAAATTTTGCATTTCCCCAGGATATCTTTCTGTAAAACTATATACACCACTGCTTTAAAAAAATTCGTCCCTAATTTTTCTTTAGTTTGCCTCTGAAACAATCTCATGACCTATATGTTACAAGAATAATTACACACTACACAATTTTCTTGTTATTCAAATGTTTGTGGAAGCTTATTCATAAAGTCCCTGTTTTGTTTCTTAATTGCATATTGTCTGTTGAATCTTTATGCTCTAAAATAAGTTTGTAATCTTATTTTGCCTTAGTTTTTTGTTCCTTATCAATACTGTTTAGCCACTGAACAGGTATTTGATGTATTTTTGATTCAGGGTGATGAGTGGTTTTACAAATCAAGCAAGAGTAAAGCACACAAACTGTTAGTAGAAAAATGGTGGCACTGGTAGTGGTAAATCTTATAGTCGTGATATTATAACATTGTTTATCTCTTTGGCTCTGAGCACTATGGGACTTAACTTCTGAGGTCATCAGTCCCCTTGAACTTAGAACTACTTAAACCTAACCAACCTAAGGACATCACACACATCCATGCCCGAGGCAGGATTCGAACCTGCGACCGTAACGGTCGCGCGGTTCCAGACTGTAGCGCCCAGAAACGCTCGGCCACTCCGGACGGCGTTTATCTCTTTGGTGTTGAATATGCTGGAACATTTCTTTTGCGATACGCCGCCCTTTTTGTGACGCTATCAGTTCGCCGAATCAGTGTAATAGATCGGGGTTTAAGGCGTAGTTCAAGGTCGTTTTTCTAACCAATACCTTGTAGTAACTTAATGGTGGCCGTACCAGTGGCGGTACCTGGAAAGCGAAATTGTGCTCCTGCTATGTGACAGAGTGCACCAGTTATCAATATATCAGGGTTTTGTAATTCTACTTTGGTCATGCCTCATGCCTGTGGGTTTACAATTTTTGTAATAGTTTACGATGACAACTACCAGCGAGAGAACTGAATAAATCCAATGTGCCCCCACTCACTGGAAATGTAGCCTTCAGCACTCTGCTTCTTCTGTTTTCCCTAAGAATAACTGAACCTCACACGCCCGCACATTAGTCTGCAACAGTATCACTCTTGCTTCACGTATAGTGACGCTTTCTCTTAGACATTCTTGTAACTCTGATGATGACATAACGATGTACGCCTTCCTCTGAAATTAATAGTACCTCCTGCATTTATACCTGTATCCACTTGCCTATAGTTTCCCACTTATCCGCTTTATCGGATATGGGTGAACGGTAGAACTGCATTCATGCCCACTATCGGAATTTGAATGGATACATGCAGTTTTATTGTGTGTGAAATGAATTCAGCGGCTGCTAAGTGATAGTACAGTGCTAGGTTCTCCTCATTTAAGTTAATTACATGTTGCAGTTCTGCGGGAAATTCTTTTCGTCGGGCGTAATGCCGCTAGGAAGTGTTCTTTTAGGTAACAGTGCAAAACTCAGTCGCCGTTGTATTGCATGATAAACCGCTTCTTGCATTGTTCCTACTTTTAATCTTTTATCATTCAAGCTATGTTACAGTGTTCATAACAACCTGGCTAAGATCATTCTCCCGTTTAATGCGCTTAACCGAATCTGAATTCTTTGTATGTTGCTATTTATTGTCTGCTTAGTACACTGTACCAATTCCATAGTCCACTGTCTTACCATTCTCTTAGTATTTAACACATTTTGTTCCATGTTTGATACCTTTGTAGTATCTGGTCTTGGTGGCACCAGCTGTTACTCGAATTTGCTCTACTCTGTTATTTAGCTTTTGTATATCTCAACGCTGAATATGTTCTTGCCTAATTTCTCTACTGGATCCAACCATTCTCTTTTGCTTGGTGTTAACGTCTGTGGCACGTATATCCGCTTACTGATTCAACTGCTCTCTCAATTCCTCGTAAGAAAGTCTCAGCTCTTGATACTCGTTTTGTATTTCGGCTAAAACTTTATCTTTCCGCACTTCTTCTTTCGCCGAAAGTTAATCTCAACGTCCAGCAATGGCTAATTAGTAGCGTGTATGGCTGTCTAGAGACCAATATTCCAGAATTCAGAACGTAGTTCTGAACTGGATTCAGTACATCTCCCTTGACGAAATGAAGTGTTTTTGGGAATACGATAAAATTTTTGGATTCCACGTTAGCACGCCGCCTATGTTATCAATTCCCTCCCGCTCCTGACAAAGTGTGTAGCTTAAAAATAAAAATAAAATAAGCTCTACCCTACTTATTGACAAATAGCATCTAGTACAGACTTCTGAATTCTGTCGTACATGATACTCAATAACTCACAAGAATACTTACAAATAATGAATGTACAGCAAACTCTAAAAGCAATATAAAAAAATCTGATTATAACTACTTATCTCGCGGCCAGAGTGCATTAAGTATTTTGCGTAACTCTTTACAATCGTTAGGAACCCGTTTCCAACTACTTTAGATGCTTTTTTCGATACTGGTGTGTCTGATGGGACTTGTAGTAATGTACTGACAGCTCCTTTGCTTGGTTTAACCCTACTTGGCGAAGTCATTTTAATGACGTGGTATGGGTCGTGCATCCGGTTTTAAATTTCTTGGTTTTAGTTGCAGTCAGGTCTGCCAACTCTGCATTGTAGTAGTTTTCCTAGACATTGACCCTTCTGTTCCAGACATTCTAAGGCTTTAGTGTTGGCTCATTTCACCCTTTGCCAAACCTCCCGTAAAAGTTTTGCGAATTCTTTTACTGACTCACTATCAGTTCGAAGCTTGGGTTTTATCACATCAAAAGGAGATAGCATCTTTCTGCCGTAAGACTCCTCGTATGGTAAAAGCTTGGAACTGGCGTGGAGTTTAGAATTGTATACTGAAATTATGAAGCTAATTATGTGTCCCAATCATTGTGTTGCCAATTGAAATAATGGCTTAATATTTTGGAAACCGTCCTATGCACTGTCTCTGTACATCCACTTGCTCAACGATGAAAAAGGCTTCTTTGTAACTTCCGAAAGGAAAGCAAATGACGCAACTGCTTCATTACATCCGATACGAAATTTATTCCTTGATCTATTATTATGGTCGCCAGTACTCCAAATTTTGAGGTTCGAGTTATTGTGACATTCGTTACATGAGATATGAGCAGAGAAAAAAATGACGAAAAATCTCTCTGACTTTATAATGTTCGAATGACACCGACTCTTTAATGAATCATGGTCTCAGATCACGTAAAACGCGCATCACATCGGTGAGAGATATTAGATTGAAATTGTTCATTACAGATATCTTACAACAAAATATCTTTCTCTCACGCTGTCAATTAATAATTTGAATACAATGTATTATCTTTTGAATTAATGGGCTTTGTTAAACAAAACTGAAAGACTGTGAAATTCGTAATTGTATGTGCACCAGTTTCTATTCGCACTAGCAAATTGACTTCAATAATATAAAACAAGCAGCTTATATGTAATGTATGTAAGTAATAATTATCTTAATGAGGTGGCGACAACGACAGCTGAACAGATCGCGACCGAGCTGGCTAATTCTGGTTGGTTGGTTGGTCTGGGGGGAGGAGACCAAACTGCGAGGTCATCGGTCTCATCGGACTAGGGAAGGATGGGGAAGGAAGTCGGCCGTACCCTTTCAAAGGAACCATCCCGGCATTTACCTGAAGCGTTTTAGGGAAATCACGGAAAACCTAAATCAGGATGACCGGACGCGAGATTGAACCGTCGTCCTCCCGAATGCGAGTCCAGTGTGGCTAATTCTGATTACAAAAACTTACCAGTGGCTGCTTGAGCTGTTAAAATCTAATGTTGTGATTAGAATAAAAGACCACCATGCAGTCGATTCCTTTTTTATCTTAACTTATTACTCAGTAAGTAGACTTACACAGACTATATGTCTACACAGACACAACCAGAAGGAAAGCATAAGAACAGATAACAAGAGAAAAGAGCGAAAACAAGTGACACAAAAAGACAAAGGTTCTCCTTCCATACTCCTGGACATTAAGAACTTAATCAGCATTATTATGAGTCCACGTAGTATGCGGGTCCTTTCCCCATAATAACATTATTATTTTCCATTCAATAAAATATCACCGTCTTTTCAAATTAAGTTATCCAGGGTAAGAAAGAAAGGAAAAGTATCACTGAATCCTTTCATTATGTTCGCTTTTTCTTCTGGAGTTGCTACTTCAATGTATGGAGAAAAATTACCTGTTATTGTTAATATTATTTATTTCCTGTAGGGGTTACATTAAACAACCCTAAAATATCCAATCTAATCATTTCGGATGGTTTGTTCACTTTTAGCAATCTTTGCAATGGGACTTGCCGAAGACAAAGGTCAGCACTTTGTGCACAAAGTATACAGTTTTTGATATACTGTTCCACGTCATGTCTCCTAGTTTTCCACCAGTATTTTGCATTGACTGTTCTCTCCATAGTTCTGTGACTGTCATTACCTTCTAATATGTAGTCATGCACTTGTTGAAAAAAACTTTGTCCCTGAATGCTGTCGGAACCACTGCACGGGATGTAGATGGTGGTGCAGGGTTACAGCATGGTCTAATTCACCAGAGGTAGACTTCGGACGTCGCTGCCTGCTCACAGATGCAGACTGGGGGCAGCAGCCTTTTGCACACCTCCTGGATACAGAGGGAGGTTGAAGGTGTGCCAAACATCATCAGTTCGGCTCTCAGCAAGCCGGAGACAGAAGTTCCAAAGAATTCACATCAACGGATGAGAGGTTGGCAGCTCACAGCGATCAGGTTCAGCAAACCAGGTGGGTAGCAACCTCAAAGGTAACCTGCTGCTTCAGATGATACATAGACTTTATTGTTGATAGTAGAAGCCCTAGTTGAATCATTTCCCTATGGGACCCGCCTGCTATTATGACCATTATTAAATGACTGTTTAAGGTGCTTATTGAAAATCTATTGTTGATAAAATAGATTCACCACCTAGACCATGGCGATGGATGTTACATGACTGATTACAACGCCAACGCTTGGGCTGCTGGTTTTATCGCATAAATTTAGCGCACTCACGAACCGACAGGTCACCAAGCTTCATGCTGGCTTGAAGTATTACTTTCATTGCTACATTCATCACTCACTGGAAATTTCGAGTGGCTACCCTGCGACAATAAAGTGCTATTTTTATATCTGCACAAGTATCAACTAGCCTTACCCAGATCCTAGCGTGAGGAGCAACTTGGAGGCTCTCGTCATCGAATAGGAATACCTTTGCACGGCCTACAATGGAACGTGCCTGCACTGACACACCTCACACTGGGGTGACTGCTCTGCTGATCTGTCACATGTAGACTTTTATTCTGGCACGTCCTTGCAGTATCGATAAGATGAGGTTAGAGTACAACAGGGCACGCACAACTGGATCGATATGCGAAAGGGGCTTGAATTCTGCCTCTAATGATCACATCGTCAAAACTAGTCTTCATCTGACTTCCCGCTCTGCCATCGAAGAAGAGGAGTAGGTCGTCCAAGAATAACTTCAACCAGAGATTGTTGTTACTTCTCGTTCTCAGCCCATCAGAACAGACGACAAACTGAAACTAGACAGTGGCGAGTTTTACTATCACAGCAACTCATTGCATACTATCAGCACACATTACCTGTAATCGTCTTCATGGAGGTCGTCGATTTGCTCCTACGCGACATTCGCAATAACATAGGGCTCAAAGATGTTGATCAGAGGAAAAGTAAGTGATAGAGTGTCACCAGATGGCGCCGTGATTTGTTCTCCGACAAGTCATATTTTAGTGTGAAGCTTAACAGCCGTATGTACAGACGTGTAGAGATTATGAACGTTGAAAGCTCTCTCATTTCTGCGTAAAAGATCGTAACTTAGAGGTGACTGGTTGAACGTGTGAGCAGCACCAGCATTAGCTGGGGTATAAACCTCCACATGGTCGTAAAATGGTTTTTCATGATCCAGGGATACTGAGACAATACCCTGCGCTGTTTTGTTGAATTTTACGATGCAACATTCGCTAGTTTTTACTACATGCGCAAGTAACAATCATGCCTCTCCCTGTGTCACCAAAGCTCAACTGATGGACGATATAGAAGAAGCTGAATGCAACAGCAAATGTGCTACGAAAACAAGAATTATACTGAGTCAAGCAAGCGAAGAGGTGGCATGGTAAATCGGTGTTCAGTTTGCCTAAACTTCATTTTCTGCAGATTTTCACCATCGTTATGTGTTATTGCCTGCATTCTTTCAAGCAGGACAACGTTTTCTTCATCCATGATCAACAGCCTATACGTCCATTTTTCTTCCTCAGTGGCACGGCGGGCTATCGGAATTTATAAAACCAGCTGATATGTCTAAGGTCATTCCAATTCTCAGAAAGCCTCTGCCCAGCTTAAATACCAGTTACGTATAACAAGATATAGTGCTTTGTTTCGTGTTGGTATTGGACTAACTCTGTGGGTGGCATCATTCGCCAGCAGCAGCATGCAATGTTCTGGATAACAGTGCTACATTCTAACACAAAATAATGTGTAAAATATCACAATATGGGATTTGGACATCTGTCTAAATGAAATACGTTACAGCATACACTGTTTTACAATTGCTAAGGAAGACAGTCATTTTTGGACATGAATAATCATAGCACACATATTTGTAAGGGAAGATGGCACAGACTGCAACACTTGGGAAAACAGAAGAATAGGCATAAATAAAGTTCATGTTGGACACATGTCCGACTCCTAACAAAAAGGTCGATATCGGACTGTCAGTAAGGAATATGCCCCCAGACGGTAGTAATACACATTTTGTACATGTTATTCATGCGCCTCTCTCAATGCAGTTCTTAGTTCTTCCACAGTTCGAAGAGGCAGTGTTTGCTGAAAACGCGTCTGCCAAGAGCATCCCAGGTATGTGCTATAGGGTTAGGGTCTGGGGAGTACGTAGGCCAGTCCATACGTTCAATATTTTCACTTTCCAATGTGTCTGACTCTTCAGCAGTCCTATGTGGGAGGGCACTGTCTTTCACAAACAAAAAGTAGGGACCTACTGCACCCATAAACAGACGGGCATGATCCCGAACCATCTCCCTACAATACCGCTGAGCTGTAATGGTACTTCGCGCTAAGATATGCAGCGATGTTCGGCCATTGTGCATAGGACTGCCTTCACCATAAAGCGCAGTCCATACCGATGACGTTCATGAACATTCTGTGGAGTGTAACATGTTCCTTTCTCTCTCAACACTAACTGTGGCCAGAATTATTTGCCACAGTGAAGTGCAATTCGTCGGAGGACATTACTCTGCACCACTGTTGCTGACCCCAACCAACATGCTACCTACACCAATGAACTCCTTGTCCACGATAGCGTTGTTGAAGTGGTATGTGCTTAACAAGCTTCCAAACGACGTTAGGGTATGAATCAATCTTATTGAAGAGTGGTGGTTCGTCTACGACCACCAACATTCTTTCGCATAGTATTTCCACCTTCAGCGTCCTTCTTTGATCGAGAGATGACACTTTTGGACACACTCATTTCTGTGGTCACAGTGGTCACACTTCGAGCCGTCCATCTGCTTGTCCACGGCTGTAAGAACTCAAACGATGCCTTGCAGAGATGTTGTCGTACCAGACGGAATGTCGTACTAATCGGTTCCAAACGACATTAGTCAAACACCGTATTGAATGCATCCAGAGCGTTCGTGTACGGGCTTCGCTGCAGTTAACACATCCCGCCCTCTACATTGGTAGGCCGTTCCTTAGGAATAGTTGGCTGCTCCATAGCAATCCGCAGTTGCTCCTTAGAAAGTAAGTTGTTCCTTACGAAATGTCAAGCGGTGTAATCCTCTACGCTGATTTTTTGAGTCTAACATGTTATCTATTGACTACCGTGATCCGATAGTACGAGGTGTTTACCCGCTTTCACAAGGCTAATCTTCTATATGAAACTTACGGCAAATTTTAACTTATGCGTGGAAACTAAAGAAATAGGTTCACCTATACGCCAGTTTTAATTTTCGATTCGTCTGGTTACCGGTAAGAGTCTGTCTGGTGCAGCTAACTACCTTGCTCGCTCGTTTATTCATTACGAAAAGTACGTGAAGTCGACTTTGTGTTCCCCACTTCAAAAGATGCAATTCAGTAACGATATATGAGGTGTTTTTCTTCAAATGAAGGTGCGTCAACAGTGGATTGGTCGGAAGGGGCGTATGGGTCCGGCATCGACCATTGCCATCCATAGTTGTCTGATCTCACGGTACGTAGCTTCTACTACAACTTTTTCTTAACTGCGACACCGCACACTAATACCATAGAATGCTATAACTCCAGACATATTCGCAAAACTATGAAAGTATGGGACGAGTTTCACTGGAATCTGAATGTTAGTCGTGCGTCTGGTGGAGGGAACATTGAACATTTGTGATAAGAAAGGAAAACTTTGATCCTAAACGTGAAAAAAAGAGGACTGAAAGTTTCTGAAACATCTTGTACTGCGCTCTGGTGGCTGTTCACACTGATAGACTACCATTAAAATTATTTTTAAAAATCGTTGAGTCCCGTGCGGAGTGTTCCTCCGAATGAGAGTGCACGGTTACAATGAAAATATCGTTGTTTAAAAAAATTAACAAAAACATGTTCCGACGTTCATTTTACATCGCCTGTTACTTGATTTCCGTGTCCCCAGAACCATGTCAAGGTGTTCGTCACACACCCAATAACGATGGTCTTATCTGTTGCGACAACAGAAGGCGTTTCTGTAAACAACGCCCTCTTTTGTTTTCGAGAACAGAAACTGTAACTTGGAACCCGGAGCATGCGAAGCCATCACGGCCTGGCACGGACTGTGACCGCGTCGGTGACCTTCTCTTTGGAACGCTGAATTCCCCCTCAGCAACGTTCATCGAACGGAATGAATGAATAACATCGCAGTTCACGACTTACTTATCTAATCTTCTTGCTTCTCCTTTCTCAGTTCAGTCTGCATGCGTCATGAAGTAAAGAAGAAATACTGTGTGCGCCCACCCACGCGCGGGCGTCCGAGCACGCGCACGCACTTGTGTTTGTATGTATGTATGTGTGTGTGTGGGTGTGTGGGTGTGTTTGTTTGTCTGTATGTGAAATGCGGCGTAAAATTTGACATCATTGCGAAACTCCTTTCCCTTCATCTATAAAAGTAACTACACATTCACAAGAGACTTGTCTTGACAGTTCTGTTGTTCTCCAAATGAAACATGTTATTAGTGATGTATCAAAGGACTATGAACATGTATCGAATACGTTCCGCATGGGTACATGCAGTTGAACAGCAGGTTCAGGTCGACTCCGTAATCAGTACCTCACACGTCATACGCCCAATAATGATGTTCTTATCTGTTTGCGACAACAGAAGACATTTCTGTCAACAACGCCCTCTTTTGTTTTCGACAACAGAAGCTGTAAGACGGAATTCGGGGCATGCGAAGACATTACACACAGGAATCTGTGAATTTGAGGAGCTCCAAAACAAATCTATTATAGTTATTAGATTTATATCTTCGCGGTGAATCTCGGATAAATGGCTGTTATACATTGCGCGGCAAAAAAAGTGGAGCACCCAGAAGACGAGAAACGGAATTAAACTTCATGGGTTGAGAGTGCATGTGGTGTTACTTCAGCGATTACGATACCGAGCAAAATTTACAAAGAACTTGGCAGTACGAGCCCATTTATCATTTGCAGCCTCTCTGTCCTGTATGCGTGTACTGTTTCGGATGGGAAAGGTGTCATAAAGCCGTTGTATCCTCTCCCGAGGCTTGTTGGCTAACAACAGCTGTAACTGATCTTTGATATCCTGCGTACTGGCACTGAGACGGAGTTGACGTCCGAGAAAGTTCCACACATGATATATCGCGGACAGATGTGGGGTCTTGCTGCTCACAAGAATATCTCATCACGCACACAGTTCATAGACTCACGTGGCGTGAGTAGATATGCAGTCCTGTTGAAAACTGGCACCACGATACTGTCGTATAAGCGATGACACCTTCGTGCCGTTTGAGTTCCTTCAGTCACTACCAGCCATTGCTTGAAGTCGTACGGGATGGCTCCCCACACCGAGACAACAGTACTAACACCGCTGTGTCTCACCAAAGCAATGGACGAATGTGATCTCTCTCCAGGTCGACACCATACTCGCCGACCATGGTCATATGCTTGGGACGGTAATTCCCTAGTACGGCTGCTGTTAGATTCGGACCAGAGGTGTGGCATGACTGAATATTGCAAGGAGTACATTACTTGTTTACGGATGGCACGCGCAGATGTGAAGGAGTTACGATTCGCCTGGTGCACAATACGGCGATCGCCCTTGTGTTGGTCAGACGTGGTCGGCCAGAACATTGACTATGAGTATGACTGCCTTTAAGTTCCCAGGCAGTCGAATATCGGGCCGTTATCGCATCCGAAAACTCCACAAGTCTACATATTGCACGATTCGGCCTAGGAGACACACAACGAGGTCCGTTTCAAGCACTGTCAGATGCTGATAAAGCTGTCTCGCACGAGCACACGTCTTCTCGGTGTCCTTGACAGTCACCACTCAACATCTGATCCTGTTCATGTTCCTTACATACTCCAGAAGGAATAACACATGGAGAGATAGAATTGAGCAAGGTCACCACTACCAAAATGATGTTGTAGGTCATAACGAGTTAAACATACCTTGATATTGACTTCCAAGCACTGAAAGTAGTTTCGTACTTTTTCTAATATTCACAGGAAAAATTTGGTACTCTGGAGGTAAAAGTGATCCATGTGACCGAATAAGTTCATTAGATTTCTACTCGACCGGCGAGAACAAATTGCTATTTCACCATCCGTCCTACGTTATTATGCCTAACAGACACTAAGTGGTTCTTAATTTACCTAAAGGAAACTATTTCTTTCTTCATGCCCATTCCGCCTTTCCTGCGAGATGAGCGAGTACTTTGTCTTTAGGTTCTCCGTTTAATATGGACAGCTTTAATGAACTCATGCACATCCATATTGCTTTGTCTGCATTTTTCTTGACGAAGGGAAAGGAGGAAATTTGGTGCCAGCACATAGGCTACTCTTTTCGAATAGTATCAAAATGGTTACCAGTTTGCTTTTGTTCTACAATATTACTTTTATTGCTAACCGGTTTTCGGCTTACAAGGCCAGGCCATCTTCAGACATTTACTGAGTATTATCACCAAAGAAGTTAACTTCAGACATTTACTGAGTATTATCACCAAAGAAGTTAACTTCTTTGGTGATAATACTCAGTAAATGTCTGAAGATGGCCTCGTAAGCCGAAAACCGGTTAGCAATAAAAGTAATATTGTAGAACAAAAGCAAACTGGTGCTTTTCATTTATTGTAATGTTGTTCTACCAAGAACCGAGGGAAGATTCTGTTAATATGGTTACCAGTCTTAACGTTCTCACCAAACGGCAGCTCTCTATCAACCATATCATATGCGCTCATGCTCTGAGATATTGTGAATTAGTTTCGAATTAGTTTTCGAATTATATCAATCATTTGTTTTACAGTAAAATCTTTCCTATGTTTACCTGTCAAATAAGAAATTAAAAATTCTTCCACGATCAAAATTGAAATGGCTACTTCCTGGTGAAGCACCATCACACCGCTGTGCATTAGCTACTTCAGCTATAGAGCCTTGTTTACCTTGTCTAGCGGGTATTGATAAAATGTTTTGGTTGTAAGAGAAGTTTTCACTCATATATTACACTAAACAATTTGGAACATGTATCTTTATCATTATGTTATACATGACTTTCATTATTCTTTAAGCCCTTTCTTTTTTTATTTGAACGCTGAACATAAGCATTCAGTTACGCCTTCTCTGTAGCACTGTTGTTGAAGTAACTGTTTTTAATCATATCTTGAATAATTACATACATATTGCCGAGTGATCTCAAAGCTGGTGTGACAGAAAAGTAAAAGAAATCGCATTTATTGAAACCAGTCCATCTATGGTAATGACGTTCGGTTTTCTTTCCGTAGTCAGACCATCGGAAAACGTTGGAGAACTACTCCTGTGAACATTTTACTTGTGCCACAAAAAAAAATTCCAAGCATTTTTTAACAGAAAAAGGTTTAATTAAACGTGGATTTAACAACAGAAGGATGTGCAGTCCTAGAAATAATTATTTCCTTTCATTATTATTATAAATTGAAAAAGTTATCAATGAATTTCTTTCTCTTGTTAACGTCATATATTGGATAGTTCTGTTCTGCTAGAATTTACAATAACTAAACTCATATACGATTGACAATGATTAGCACACAACCATAAGTCATCAACATCAATTTTAGCGTCTTTATCTTTGTTTTGAATATTTAGATTATGTTTTTCTATTTTCACTCATAGCAAAAGATTGAAAGTTACCCATCTCATTTATATCCACTTAATTTTAAAAAAATCGCTTTCTTTGTAAAACAGCTGTACATCAGCATCACTAAAATCGATTGGTTGTTATTTTTCATCAGTTATAGTTTATTAATTTTATCATGAACAGAGACAAGTTTATAATTTTACCAAATCCAATATGTGCTTTAAAATGTGCTATAATATTTCTTTCACTAAAAAATTAAGTTGCAGCAGTTGAGTTATTTTGTGGTACAGCTTGATTGGTGGCGCCTAATAAATTTCCTACTCTTTTATTTATATCTATAAAGAGTTGCACATTACTGCGTACAACGATTTCTTTTAATGTTATTTTACCCATGTTACATCTTGTTAACTCCATGGCCGTTTATGGTAGTTGGTGAATGACGCAACCACCCATAAATACTTTTAAATGTTTTTTTTTTTTGTGCCATAATCTGTTCAGAGCTAACAAGCTCATCTTCAAATGGCTAATATGTTCAGTTACATAGACGTTTTGAAAACAGCATGTCATCTTCCCCACACTGCACAAGAATAGTTGAGTATTTAGTGCCACTTTACACGCTGTTTCGTTCGTAGAAACACGTTGAAGTGCCTGCATTTATTTGGATAGAATGCAAAATAGCTGTGTTCACTTACATAAGTTCCAGTAGATGGCGATTTGTTTTGTTGTGGTCCACGTGGCTCTCCAGATCGCTGTTCATGTTGCTGAATTCCACACAGCACACATAGTGTAAAAAAATTACTGTGATACACTTCGTAATATTCTCAACGTCAGTTTGTGGTACGCACTTGATGTTTTTATGCATTTGCAAAGATTTTCATTGAGCAAAGATACAAAGATGTCATTCATTTTTTATTGACCAAGGATGTACACATAGCATACGTCATATTTGCCTTGTTTACATCCTTGATCAATAGTAAGTAAATGATACCTTTGTATCTTTGTTTAATGATATGCTTTGCATTGTAAACAAAAACGTCGAGTGTACAGCTCATGTGTGAGGCTCTAGATTGACATTAAGAATATTGTGAAGTGTACCACAATAATTGGTTTACAATGTGTATACTGTGTGAAATTAAACATCGTATACATGTACCTGGAAAACCACATGGACCACAACAAAACAAATCGTCACCTACTGGAAATTTCTCATTATACTCGTACCTAATAAATGCAAGCACTTTAGTGCGTTTTTTTATTAACGAAACAACCATTCAGTTTAATATTCTATTTACGATAAAAGTATTTGTATGAATAAACTTGCCTTCCGTAACAGAGACAACAGCATTTTCTGTATCACAATACAGTTAACACTTCTTACAATGGGACACCAGGACAATGGGATCAAGAATTTACTTCAAACCTTATACACTTTAATAGGCCATTAAAACAATGTAATGTGCAAGTAATAAGGTGCACCACTCCCGTAATTCCAAGAAGTGGCAAGAGAAGTTAAGCGCGTCTATTACGTAACCGATGCATCTATGCCTAGGTGCCAGACGTTAAGAGTTCATGGTGGTCAAGTGATGAGCGTTCGAGCTTTTGTAAGACGAACGTGTAAGACGCGACATTTCGATTCCCGCTCGAACTTAATTATCAATCTTTCTTTTTCGTCACTGTGTATATTATTTAATTTATATGACATTTGAAATGTAATATAATGAAAAAAACTAAGTGTATTTGCATGAAGTTTCAATTCGTGTTTTCCATGTCTGTATGACAAATATCATTCTGCGACGTGTAATGTCGAGAGCACATCCGACGAGAAATTGCACACACATCTAAAAAAAAAAAAAAGTTTTGCATCACCCTGGTACCCAGAACTCCTGTAGATAGTCGTTGAATGTGGGTATTATATCACAGACAGGGTCGCATTGACTGTTCAGAGATGTTACTAAACCCGCAAAAAGATGTAAACAATAATGCATGAGCACCGCCTATTAGACGGAAGGGGTCCGACAACCGATCAGTTCCAGTCATTCCACAAGGAAGGAGGTACACGGCTCGTGTTGTCTGTAGTTCAACCATGCCTAGACGGTCAATACCGCGGCTCGATCGCATCCGCATTGTTACTTTGTGCCAGGAAGGGCTCTCATCAAAAGAAGTGTCCAGGCGTCTCGGCGTGAACCAAAGCGATGTTGTTCGCACATAGAGGAGATACAGAGAGATAGGAACTGTCGATGACATGCCCCAAACTGTGCGCAATTGGCTGCATGATGCGCAACTTCACTCTCGACATACATGGCGAGGTCCATCTTTTCAACCACGACACCATGCAGCGCGGTACAGATGGGCCCAACAACATGCCGAATGAACCGCTCAGGATTGTCATCACGTTCTCTTCACCGATGAGTGTCGCATATGCCTTCAACCAGACAATCGTCGGCGACGTGTTTGGAAGCAACCCGGTCAGGTTGAACGCCTTAGGCACACTGTCCAGCAAGTGCAGCAAGTTGTAAGTTCCCTGCTGTTATGGGGTGGCATTATGTGGGGCCGACATACGCCACTGGTGGTCTTGGAAGGTGCCGTAACGGGTGTACGATACGTGAATGCCATCCTCCGGCCGATAGTACAACCATATCGGCGGCATATTGGCATTCGTCTTCATGGACGACAGTTAGCGCCCCATCATGCACATCTTGTGAATGATTTCCTTCAGGATAACGACATCGCTCGACTAGAGAGGCCAGCATGTTCTCCAGATATGAATCCTATCGAACATGCCTTGCATAGATTGAAAAGGGCTGTTTATTGACGACGTGACACACCAACCACTCGGAGGGATCTACGCCGGGACAATCTGGACCAACAGTGCCTTGATGAACTTGAGGATAGTATACCACGACGAATAAAGGCATGCATCAACGCAACAGGACGTGCTACTCAGTATTAGAGGTACCGATGTGTACAACAATCTGGAACACCACCTCTGAAGGTCTCGCTGTATGGCGGTACATCGCGCAATGTGTTGTTTTCATGAGCAGTAAAAGGGGCGGAAATGATGTTTATGTTGATCTCTATTCCAGTTTTCTGCACAGGTCCCTCAACTTTTGGATCAGAGGTGATGCAAAACTTTTTTTTGATGTGCGTATATTACTCTCGTCATCTGGCACATTACGATTTACTATTTTTTTGTGTGTTTCTTTTTCTTTATTGTTACCGTCGCCTCATATTTGCTCGTCTTACGGAACTCGAACGCTAATCACTTTCTTTTCTTTTGCAATTTCTCAATGCTTGAAATAAGGAAAACCTCTATCTTTTTAATTAATAATTTATTTATTTATTTTTGTACTTTCGGTTTGTTAGGGCCGCAGTCAGCTGCAGGTTGGAGGAGACAAGATGGGCAGGGGTCGAATTCCGAGACCTGGCCACGATGCCTCCCCCTTCCCGCCGCCGTGATGCACCATCACACTGCTCATACAAATCTTACTTAGTTATTTATTTCTTTTTTTGTTTACATACATTGAAGAACCAAAGAAAGTGGAACACCTGCCTAATATCGCGTAGGGCCTCCGCGAGTACGCAGACGTGCCGCAACACGACGCGGCATGGACTCGAATAATGTCTGAAGTGGTACTGGAGGGAACTGACACCATGAATCCTGCAGGGCTGTCCATAAATCCGTAAGAATACGACGCAGTGGAGATCTCTTCTGAACAGCACTTGTAAGGCATCCAATATATGCTCAATAATGTTAATGGAGTCTGGTGCCAGCGGAAGTGTTTTAACTCAGAAGAGTGTTCCTGGAGACACTCTGTAGCAATTCTGGACATATGGGGTGTCGCATTGTCCTGCTGGACTTGCCAAAGTCCGTCGGAATGCGCAATGGACATGAATGGATGCAGGTGATCAAACAGAATGCTTACGTATGTGGCACCTGTCAGAGACGTATCAAGACGTATCAGGAGTCCCAATCACTCCAACCGCACACGCCACACGCCGTTACAGAGCCTCCACCAGCTTGAACAGTCCAGGGGTCCATGGATTCATAAAGCTGTCTTCATACTCGTACGTGTCCATCCGCTCGATACAATTTGAAACGAGACTTGTCCGACCAGGCAACATATTTCCAGTCATCAACAGTCCAATGTCGAAGTTGACGGGTCCAGGCGAGGCGTAAAGTTTCGTGTCGTGCAGTCATCAAGGGTACACGAGTGGAACTTCGGCTCCGAAAGCCCATTTCGATGATGTTTCGTTAATTGGTTCGCTCGCTGACACTTGTTGACGGCCCAGCATTGAAATCTGCAGTAATTTTCGGAAGGGTTGCACTTCTGTCACGGTGAACGATTCTCTTCAGTCGACGTTGGTCCTGTTCTTGGAGGATCTTTTTCCGGCTACAGCAATGTCGGAGATTCGAAGTTTTACCGGATCTTTGATATTCACGGTACAATCGTGAGACTGTCGTACGGGAAAATCCCCACTTCATCATTGCCTCGGAGATGCTGTGTCCCATTTTCTCTGGCCGTAGTGTGTAAATTGTGAAATGTTTTCCTGCTGTACTTGTGGAAACCACGCATTCTGAGTAATCGCGTAGCTGTACAAAAAACTTTAACGTGAAGTTAAGCTAACCAAGTCATCAACTATCATGATTTATGTAACGTCCGATGTTTTTTGATGCTCGCATGTGTGATGTGTCTACCAGTAGCACCTTGTATTTATTTCTGTGTTATAAATCTCCTACAAAGTGCACCATGCCCACGATCGTTATACCCTATGGTAGGTCTGTTGTTTGGTGTGTAGCTGTCCTGCTTTCTCTCACTGTGTTGTTCTGTTGTTTAATATCCGTCACTAGCACCCTAAGTGGGCGGGTGTCATTTCCTATTTCAGATTAGCCGCCAAGCGGATACTTGCGTTATTTGCGAGTAAGTCTAATTTCTGTTGTATTCATACTCTCCTATTCCGTTTAATGCTTCTGAAGTGTAGTTACTATTTGTCGGGTATGTCGATCGCTGGTGCCTACTTATCAAACATTCATTAGCAAAATCTGCTTGATTTACTTTTCATCTTTTCTTATAGCTCTTTAAGTAATGTGATGTGCAAGATTGTGCGAATGGCATGTGTACTAATGAAGTTTATCATATTGCAGTCCGTACTCATAATCATTATCATGAGTGGATTGTACATGTAACTTATCGTATCCTGTCTGTTCCCAATTAGTCTTATTCATGTTCACGTGCCATTTCTATATGCCTGAAGGCACTTAGTACATTAATTGTTCATTGATTTCTGTAGCTGGCCAGCTGAATAAAATGATATCTCTTATTATAGTTTCGTGAGTGCTTGCTTTACTTTATACATTTTAATTATGTTGGTACGTGTGCTGTTAATTGCCCTTTTATTTTTTGTGTTAACTTTTAGATTACTGTGGTAATATTCATATACGTTCCCCGTTAAAACTGTAGCTTTAAGGTTTTTAGTTTATGGTTGACTAGAAGCTCGCCGTCCGCGATGGCCGAGCGGTTCTAGGCGCTTCTGTCTGGAACCGCGCCGCTGCTACGGTCACAGGTTCGAATCCTGCCTCTGGCATGAATGTGTGTGATGTCCTTAGGTTAGTTAGGTTTCAGTAGTTCTAAGTTCTAGGGGACTGATGACCACAGATGTTAAGTCCCATAGTACTCAGAGCCATTTGAACTAGAAGCTCTTGTGAGCGAATATCTTGTAACTGTTTTATTAAACTATAATGAAATGTCTCGTCTCACCATATCTAATTCCGCAATAATGTTTCACGAAACTTATTATTCATCGCTTTTTTTCTAATGCTATAGCATTGGATTTTGCCGCTAAAATTTTACATTCAGATTTGTTCCTACTGATGTAATGATTTTGTACTTGCAATTCGTCATGGTTAATTGTAATAACTATCACTGAAATTTCTAATGGCGATTGAAATATAAATTATGCAAATCTGAGGAATTATTGGTAAAATGTACATCTAAGTAATCTATGTTGGGAGCTATCCATCTTAGTCTCGTCTTGCAGGTTAGTTCTGGTACCTTGTACCTTACAGATCTAGTCAAAGCACCAAATCAGAACAACTGTAGTCATTTTATCATTTGGCACTAATAGATCATAGATGTTGGATGCCTCACCTCGCTTCAACTTCTTAATTAACGAGTACACTACGTTTGTATTCTGTACTTAAGAAGGTTGTTGAATATAAATTGCTTAAATACGGATCAGCTTGGTTCTGTATGTAATTAAAATGTACCTTTGGTAGCGTGCGGTACTCTTGATGTGCAACGATGTGAAGCAAAATGACTGTTTCAAGCATGGATAGATCGAGAAAAATAGTAAATATTTCAAGAAAGTATTTAAAATTACATAGATTATTTTTAAGTTTATCTTACTTATTTGGTTTTTGACTCAAGTGGGAGAAGAGCTGTCAGAATAATGGTGTAATGTAGTGTGTGTGTGTGTGTGTGAGTGTTTGTGTGTGTGTGTGTGTGTGTGAGTGTTTGTGTGTGTGTGTGTGTGTGTGTGTGTGTGAGGGGAAAAGGGTGGAGGGAAACGTTGGCTTTGAAAGATGATGTGTGAGCGGTGCTTTGTTGCGTTAAAATTGGGGCTGTGTGGGGGTTCGTGCGTGGGATTGGGAGGGGATCCCAGTTTATGTCCTTCCTCTGCTCCTGCATATGAGCTTGAATTTTCTTAATTTGACATTCACGGACTTTTCTTGAGATACATGTAGAAGGAAACCCCATATTGGTTGGCCTGTGACGAGTTGCTCTTCTTTGGATTATCTCTATTTCATCGATCACTCTGATCAGATAAAGGTTTCAGATTGACGAACGATATTCAGTTAAAGATTGAACGAGGGTTTTGTAACGCACCTCCTTGGTTGAGTGGACAACACTTCCTGAGGATTGTTCATATGAATCTGTCAGGCATGTGATTTTCCTGAGATTAGTTGTATGTGATGATCCGCCTTTAAATTCGTATGCACTCTCCCAGATAATTAATGGATGTGACTGCTTCTAGACGTTGTTCAGCAATTCTACAGTTTTATTATTACGGATCTTTCCACCTACATATGATCAGTACGTAACATTTGTTTGTGTTCAGAGCAAACTTCCAATTCCTAAACCACCTGTTGCTGTGTTTGTTTTTCTAAGTTTATCACTGTCGGGATTACTAGTAGCATTACTTACAATACAGCTAAGCTATATATATATTTCTTACGAAGGCTAGTCATAGAGTTTCAATTATCACCTCGAAAAAACCAAGCTACTTCTCTTAAACATGTTGATGGCGTTCAGTTCTTCACTACATATTGTCCTTACAATGCGACGTACTTTTTCTAGTATCTGATGACTTGGTGAAGATCTCGTGTGCAGAAGTCTGCATTTTGACTGTTCAAGGACCGTTCCAGTCAAAAATCACCTTGTCTTCATTCTGGAAATGCCTTCCACGCACAGGATAGCAAAGAAAAAAATCAGTGAGTGCCGTGTCAGGAAAATGGGGGACTGAGGCAACATTTCATAGGCCAAACAAGCAACATGAGCAGAAAAACCTGGAGCTTGTCGCGAAGGCGAAACATCTCACTGCCTCCCGTAATCTCATCAGGAGATTTTAGTAGCGTGCTCGTGTGACGCTTCACACCTTGGCGAACACATTCCATTAGCACTATATTGCTGTGCCACGAATAAACGCAGGTGTGGGTTTGGGAAATTCTTGTAAATTTCGCACAGCTATGGCTGGAATACTGCACATAAGGGACCGATTACCACACAGGATGGCAGCCGTGAGCGGTGTTGGTATTTAGCAAACGATTCTGCGAGGCAGGTTTACGACACCATCCGCAGGCGAGAAGGCATGGCCCGGAGGGCACTGTATACAAGTGTGAAGTAATCAGGGGAACACAGACAACTGACGTGCTGTGAAGAACCCATACGTTGCAGTTACAAGCCGGCCGAAGTGGCCGAGCGGTTCTAGGCACTTCAGCCGCTACGGTCCCAGGTTCGAATCCTGCCTCGGGAATGGATGTGTGTGATGTCCTTAGGTTAGTTAGGTTTAAGTAGTTCTAAGTCTAGGGGACTGATTACCTCAGATGTTAAGTCCCATAGTGCTCAGAGCCATTTGAACCATTTTTTGCAGTTACAACAGTGGCTGTTGACCTCAGTGTAGGGGTCGAAGCAGGCTGAGGAAAGCTGATGTTCTAGTTAATAAAGAGCATTCCATTTGCTCCCTCCAGAGGACCTATACTATGTGATCAAAAGTATTCGGACAACTGGGTGAAAATGACTTACAAGTTCGTGGAGCCCTCCAGCGGTAATGCTGGAATTCAATATGGTGGTGGCCCACCCTTAGTTTGATGACAGCTTCCACTCTCGCAGGCATACGTTCAATCAGGTGCTGCAAGATTTCTTGGAGAATGGCAGCCCATTCTTCACTGAGTGCTGTACTGAGGAGAGGTATCGATGTGGGTCGGTGAGGCCTGGCATGAAGTCGGCGTTCCAAAACATCCCAAAGGTGTTCTATAGGACTCAGGTCTGGACTCTGCGCAGAGCAGTCCATTACAGGGATGTTATTGTAGTGTAACCACTCCACCACAGGCCGTAAATTATGAATAGGTGCTCGATCGTTTTTCAAGATGTAGTCGCCATCCCCGAATTGCTCTTCAACAGTGGGAAGCAAGAAGGTGCTTAAAACATTAATGTAGGCTTGTGCTGTGATAGTGCCATGCAAAACTACAAGGGTTGCAAGCCCCTCCATGAAAAACACGACCGCACCATAACTCCACCGCCTCCGGATTTTACTGTTGGCACTACACACGCTGGAAGATAACGTTCACCGGGCAATTGCCATATCCGCACCTCCGATCGCCACGTTGTGTACCGTGATTCGTCACTCCACACATCGTTTTTCCACCGTTCAATCGTCCAATGTTTTCGCTCCTTACGCCAAGCGAGGCGTCGTTTGGCTAATGAGCAGCCGCTCGACCATGAAATACAAGTTTTCTCACCTCCCGCTTAACGGTCATAGTACTTGCAGTGGATCCTGATGCAGTTTGGAAGACCTCTGTGAAGGTCTGGATAGATGTCTGACTATCACACATTACGACCCTCTTCAACTGTCGGCGGTCTTTGTCAGTCAACAGATGAGGTCGGCCTGTGCTGTACTTGTGCCTTCACGTTTCCACTTTACTATCACATTGGAAACAATGGACCTAGGGATGTTTAGGAGCGTGGAAATCCCTCGTATAGACGTATGACACAAGTTACACCCAGTCACCTGACCACGTTCGAAGTCCGCGGAGCGCCCCGTCCTGCTCTCTCACGATGTCTAATGACTACCGAGGTCGCTGACATGTAGTACCTGGCAGTAGGTGGCAGCACAATGCACCTAATATAAAAAAAACTTATGTTTTGGGGGTGTCTGGATACTTTTGATCACATAATGTACATCAGAGGCGTAGGAGAAAGAGGTATAAATAAGGGAGCCAAGAAGCTCAAATCGGGCACTCATGTCGCCATTCTGTCAGCCTCTAGAACCAGAGACCATGACGGTTGTTTAAGTGCCAGGCCAACAATGACGATCTCTGGTGATGGATGTAAGCGGAAGATCGGCCGGCAACACAGACACGCCTTAGCTTTGTCGGAGTGGGCTGCACCATGCAGCTACACCGGTGCGAGGGGCGAGAGGGCTATTGGCCTCTACTCTGTGGATGACATCGTCCGGTGAATTACAAGCTGCCGTCCGCAGGGGTGGGGACAGAGCGAGAACTCGCGGCTTCCTGGGTGCAGAGCTGTTTGCGGTTACTAAATGACCTGCCGTGGACGGACAGACGGAGCTGCTGAGACTCATTACAACGACGGCAGACGGCTGTTTCCCTTCGGAGCTCTACATGGGGTCCAGTAGTTGCACTTGAAGGGGCAGTCAGCTGTGTCCCGGGGTACCTAAGCGGCCAACAAGCGCGGTGGCCACGTAGCCGTGGCAAGGCTGGGCGACCGGATGCCGACGCAGCAGATTCCGACGTTGGCATTGGCGGTGACCCACGCACGCACCGGCGCCTTCGCCGGGATTAGTGAACGGCCTGCTGTGTGCCTTCGATGCAGTAAAGTTAATGACACTCTTGCCGGTGTTCCTCTGCACGCTTCGGTGTGAGTTAGCCCTCTCTCCCAAACCATACCTCTCGGTCGTTCCGACATATTACAACCCCAGATCTTGGCAGGATGCAATACTATCATGGCAGTAGCAAAAACATGTGGCATGACCTTCCCCAAGCCGGCCGCGGTGGTCTCGCGGTTCTAGGCGTGCAGTCCGGAACCGTGCGACTGCTACGGTCGCAGGTTCGAATCCTGCCTCGGGCATGGATGTGCGTGATGTCCTTAGGTTGGTTAGGTTTAAGTAGTTCTAAGTTCTAGGGGACTGATGACCACAGCTGTTAAGTCCCATAGTGCTCAGAGCCATTTGAACCTTCCCCAATGGTGATCAGGTCTTCGTCTTTTCGGTGCTGGTGAATCCACGTTGCTTACTGCGCCCCTTTCACCGTGTCGTAGTGATACTTCCAGTATTCGTTCATGGTGATTAGGTGTCTAAAGAAATCTGGATTGGCTTGAAACAGCAGCAACATCTTCTCTGCTGCCTTGGTTCGGTGGGATCTTTGATTGGGTGTGAGCGGTCGCAGATCCGAGCAAACGGAAAGTTTTCTTTTTTTTTTCATCTGTCTTCTGACTGGTTTAATGGGGCCCCCCATGAATTCCCGTCCTGTGCCAACCTTTTCATTTCACAGTAGTATTAGAAACCTCCTAGTATTTAGTATCTAGTATCTTCTAGTATCTAGTAGTATACTAGAAGATATCAGATAGATTATATAATGGTAAGACAGAGATTTTGGAACCAGGTTTTAAATTGTAAGACATTTCCAGGGGCAGATGTGGACTCTGACCACAATCTATTGGTTATGAACTGTAGATTAAAACTGAAGAAACTGCAAAAAGGTGGGAATTTAAGGAGATGGGACCTGAATAAACTGACTAAACCAGAGGTTGCACAGAGTTTCAGGAAGAGCATAAGGGAACAATTGACAGGAATGGGGGAAAGAAGTACAGTAGAAGAAGAATGGGTAGCTCTGAGGGATGAAGTAGTGAAGGCAGCAGAGGATCAAGTAGGTAAAAACACGAGGGCTAGTAGAAATCCTTGGGTAACAGAAGAAATATTGAATTTAATTGATGAAAGGAGAAAATATAAAAATGCAGTAAATGGAGCAGGCAAAAAGGAATACAAACGTCTCAAAAATGAGATCGACAGGAAGTGCAAAATGGCTAAGCAGGGATGGCTAGAGGACAAATGTAAGGATGTAGAGGCTTATCTCACTAGGGGTAAGATAGATACCGCCTACAGGAAAATTAAAGAGACCTTTGGAGAAAAGAGAACCACTTGTATGAATATCAAGAGCTCAGATGGAAACCCAGTTCTAAGCAAAGAAGGGAAAGCAGAAAGGTGGAAGGAGTATATAGAGGGTCTATACAAGGGCGATGTACTTGAGGACAATATTATGGAAATGGAAGAGGATGTACGTGAAGATGAAATGGGAGATACGATACTGCGTGAAGAGTTTGACAGAGAACTGAAAGACCTAAATCGAAACAATGCCCCGGGAGTAGGGGAGATTAGTGTTTAACGTCCCGTCGACAACGAGGTCATTAGAGACGGAGCGCAAGCTCGGGTGAGGAAAGGATGGGAAAGGAAATCGGCCGTGCCCTTTCACAGGAACCATCCCGGCATTTGCCTGAAGCGATTTAGGGAACTCACGGAAAACCTAAATCAGAATAGCCGGAGACGGGATTGAACCGTCGTCCTCCCGAATGCGAGTCCAGTGTGCTAACCACTGCGCCACCTCACTCGGTGCCCCGGGAGTAGACAACATTCCATTAGAACTACTGATGACCTTGGGAGAGCCAGTCCTGACAAAACTCTACCACCTGGTGAGCAAGATGTATGAGACAGGCGAAATAGCCTCAGACTTCAAGAAGAATATAATAATTCCAATCCCAAAGAACGCAGGGGTGTTGACAGATGCGAAAATTACCGAACTATCAGTTTAATAAGTCATAGCTGCAAAATAATAACACGAATTATTTACAGACGAATGGAAAAACTGGTAGAAGCCGACCTCGGGGAAGATCAGTTTGGATTCCGTATAAATATTGATTTCTGTAGGCAGTACTGACCCTACGACTTATCTTAGAAGAAAGATTAAGGAAAGGCCAGCCTACGTTTCTAGCATTTGTGGACATAGAGAAAACTTTTGACAATGTTGACTGGAATACTCTCTTTCAAATTCTGAAGGTGGCAGGGGTAAAATACAGGGAGCGAAAGGCTATTTACAATTTGTACAGAAAGCAGATGGCAGTTCTAAGAGTCGAGGGGCATGAAAGGGAAGCAGTGGTTGGGAAGGGAGTGAGACAGGGTTGTAGCCTCTCCCCGATGTTATTCAATCTGTATATTGAGCAAGCAGTAAAGTATCAAAAGAAAAATTCGGAGTAGGTATTAAAATCCACGGAGAAGAAATAAAAACTTTGAGGTTCGCCGATGACATTGTAATTCTATCAGAGACAGCAAAGGACTTGGAAGAGCAGTTGAAAGGAATGGACAGTGTCTTGAAAGGAGGGTATAAGATGAACATCAACAAAAGCAAAAGAAGGATAATGGAATGTAGTCGAATTAAGTCGGGTAATGCTGAGGGAATTAGATTAGGAAATGAGACACTTAAAGTAGTAAAGGAGTTTTGCTATCTGGGGAGCAAAATAACTGATGGTGGTCAAGTAGAGAGGATATTAAATGTACGTTGGCAATGGCAAGGAAAGCGTTTCTGAAGAAGAGAAATTTGTTAACATCGAGTATAGATTTAAGTGTCAGGAAGTCGTTTCTGAAAGTATTTGTATGGAGTGTAGCCATGTATGGAAGTGAAACATGGACAATAAATAGTTTGGACAAGAAGAGAATAGAAGGTTTCGAAATGTGGTGCTACAGAAGAATACTGAAGATTAGATGGGTAGATCACATAACTAATGATGAAGTATTGAACAGAATTGGGGAGAAGAGGAGTTTGTGGCACAACTTGACAAAAAGAAGGGACCGGTTAGTAGGACATGTTCTGAGGCATCAAGGGATCACAAATTTAGCATTGAAGGGCAGCGTGGAGGGTAAAAATCGTAGAGGGAGACCAAGAGATGAATACACTAAGCAGTTTCAGAAGGATGTAGGTTGCAGTAAGTACTGGGAGATGAAGAAGCTTGCACAGGATATGGTAGCATGGAGAGCTGCATCAAACCAGTCTCAGAATTTAAGACCACAATAACAACTACAACAACAACAACATTAGAAACCTATGTCCTCAGTTATTTGCAGGATGTTTTCCAACCCCTGTTTTCCTCTACAATTTTTACTCTGTACAAGTCCCTCTACAACAATGGAAGTTATTCCCAGATGTCTTAACAGAAGTCCTATCATCACATCCCTTCTTCGTGTCCGGATTCAAATGGTTCAAATGGCTCTGAGCACTATGGGACTTAACATCTGTGGTCATCAGTCCCCTAGAACTTAGAACTACTTAAACCTAACTAACCTAAGGACATCACACACATCCATGCCCGAGGCAGGATTCGAACCTGCGACCGGAGCGGTCACGCGGTTCCAGACTGAAGCGCCTTTAACCGCACGGCCACACCGGCCGGCTTCGTGTCCGGGTTTTCCATCTATTTCGATTCTACGGAGACGTCCTCATTAATTACCTTATCAGTCCACCTAATTTTCAACATTTGCCTATACCACCAGATCTCAAACGCTTTGATTTTCGTCTGTTCCAGTTTTTCCATAGACCATTTTTCTCTACCATACAAAGCTGTGCTACAATCGTACTTTCTCAGAAATTTCTTCCTCAAATTAAGGTCAACGTTTGATATTAGTAGGCTTCTCTCGGCCAGGAAAGCCTCTTTGAGAGTGCTTTTTGTGTCCTCCTTGCTCCATTCATAGTGGGTTATTTTGCTGCCTAGATGGAAAAATTCCTTAATCTACTTTGTGATGCCCAATTCTTATGTAAAGTTTCACACTGTTCCCATTTCTGAGACTTCTCATTAATTTCATCTTTCTTTGGTCTACTCTCAGTCCATACTCTGTGCTCATTAGATTGTTCGTTCCACTCAACTGTCCCTGTAATTCTTCTTCACTTTCACTCAGGATAGCAACATCGTCAGTGTGTTTAGATTGAACAGTAGTGGAGAAACACTACATACCTGCCTTATGCCCTTTTTCATCCGAGTGCTTCGTTCTTGGTGTTCCAGTCTTACTGGCCCCTCAAATGGCTCTGAGCACTATGGGACTTAACTTCTGAGGTCATCAGTCCCCTAGAACTTAGAACTACTTAAACCTAACTAACCTAAGGACATCACACACATCCATGCCCGAGGCAGGATTCGAACCCGCGACCGTAGCGTCGCGCGGTTCCGAACTGTAGCGCCTAGAACCGTTCGGCCTCTCCGGCCGGCTACTGGCCCCTCTTGGTTCTTGTACATACTGTATATAACCTTTCTTCCACTATTTTCCTCAGAATTTCTAACTTCTTGCACCATTTGACACCGCTATTTCCTGGTCAACAAATCCTGCGAACATGTGTTAATTGTTTTTCAGTCTTGCTTCCATTATGAGCCGCAATGTCAGAGCTGCCTCTTTCCGCTTATCCGCTCTCTTCTCTGCATTTAACAGTGGAATTTCCGTTGCAGTTTATTAATGTTACCGCTCTTGCTTTTCATTTCCTCGGGGGTAGTTTTGACTATTCTGTATGCTGAGTCATTTCTTCCGACAATCATTCCTTCTTCGACTTCTTCACATTTTCATGTAGCCATTTCGCCTTAGCTTCCCTTCACTTCCGATTTATTTCCTTCCTAAGTGACTTATATTTCTGAATTATGAATTTCCCTGAACGTTTTTGTACTTCTTCTTTCCTCAATCAAGTGAAGTATTTCTTTTGTTACACCTGCCTTCTCCGCAGTTACTTTCCTTGTAAGTGTGTTTTTCTTTCCAACTTCTCTGACTGTCCTTTATCGGCGAGCTCTGTAACGTTGAAAACTGGTCCGTAACTGATTTTTACTTTTCCCACAATCGTCTTGATTTCGAATACGCCTGTATTGGAGCACCGGGGACTCCACTTTCTTTTAGATTCCCAATTCATCAGAGAATTTTATATCTCTTCGCTCTCTGTCGTTCAGACCTGTTTGACCGCACAGAAAAAGACTATCATATGATGGTGCACTGTTGCCACACACTTCCATCAACTCAGTGTCGATAATTGGTGTTCCACGTCAAATACAGAAAGCTAATTACCGCATGATACTCCACTTAATCAATGGACTGGGCTGTTTTGTTTTGGATAGCCTAGGGACGTGATGCGGCACTGTAGCGTGAGGATTGCAATGTCTGCCATGACTGCAGACGTGTACCTACAAATATGTAAAACATTAGCAACTAACTTAAATTTTTTCAAGGTGATAGTTAAAGCATTATGATTATAGTGGCCGTCACTAAAATACGCAGATCAAAGTCATACCTGCTGAGTGTAGCCCCAGATCTAGGATATTTCTGACCCGGGGCAGCTGTAAAACGCTATGTGTAAATTGAAGGGGCAGCTGACAGCAGTGATATCCCTTAAATTTACATATAACTTCACTAATCCTGCCAGAATCACCTTTCAGTTATCCCATGTTTATTCTCCGGTTAGGTGTCATTACGTGTTCGTACAACACGTTTTCCGCGCTATTCAGAGAATAGAACTTAAGCGGCTGCTAACTGGGGACTGTACAACCGGACGTTAGTAGTTAGCGATCTGGCAAAAATTTTCTGTCAAAATTTCATTTTCTTTGATGCGCCGAGAAGATTAATACGTAATCTTTCTACCTGTTATTCTTATTAGCGTTTATTTCCACTCTGGTAGTCTGAACCTATGGATTTCGCTGTAATTATAACAACACTGATCATTCCCAAACCCGATCAACCACATAAACAAACAGTCATTGGCATTCACCCGTTCCGGTTTGTTCGGCTCAACTCGTATAGCCCCATCCCCTGTTTTTGCGGGAAAATTTATTATATCTAGATGCGATGGGGATTCCCTTAGCAGAGACATGACGTACACTATGCACGCATTTCGAAAATCAACTGATGATTCGTTCAGAAATCACCTTGAATGTGTTCAAAAATGCTCAAAGCCCAACAGGGATGCATTTCAAAATGATGCGAATAATCGAGAGACTAACGTGCGCTGGATGCTACGCGCTTAGTAAAAATAAGGTATTCAACAATATGAATTTAGCGCTCCCTGAAATTACCGCCCAGGTCAGACACCCCAATTTGCGCCCCCCCCCCCCCCCCCCCCCCCCAACGCGCAGGAGAGGCGACCTGACTGCATGCCATCTTCAGGAGCGAATCGCTTTGTTGCCACATACGTGCTGTAGCAGGGTAATATGGACGTACCAGATGTACTTAACTTTAATTTTTTTTTTAACTGATCTAGCCAACAGTGAACAAATCAAAATAACATAAATTTATGAACTGACAGCGAAAGCTTGTGGTAATCAACTGCATGCCTTACGGCGCTATAACATCGGCAGAATATCCATATGTGAGCACGTGATGTGATTCTCCAAGAAAGGGATGTAAACGAGAATGGAAACCTACGGCTTTTGACGATTTTAGCAAAAAATAAGTTCATAGACCAGTACTGGTTTTTAAGACAGACAGCTAGAAAAACAGAAAGAGATCTCCGTTAAAAAAATTATTATTTTGGCTCAAGAGCTCCGTCCTTCGTCTTCTTAGCTCACTTGATTTTCAATTCAGATAGTGTAATAATGGAGAAAAAAATTTAATGACATTTAAAGACTAAATGGTTCAAATGGCTCTGAGCACTATGGGACTTAACATCTGAGGTCATCAATCCCCTAGAACTTAAAACTACGTAAACCTAACTAACCTCAGGACATCACACACATCCACTCCCGAGGCAGGATTCGAACCTGCGACTGAAACAGTCGCGCGGTCCCGGACTGAAGCGCCCAGAACCGCTCGGCCACAGGGGCCGGATATTTAGAGACTTTGCAGCAGGGTTTGCGTAAGTGCAGTTACTGCGTGTTGAGGAGAATAGGCGTGTAGTATTCTTAGGTAAAAATTGAGTTTCAAAAAAATCATAAGAACATATTACGCTCTACTTCAGGGACTTTCTTCTAGTACCATACCTTTAGTTATTTTGGTACAGCTTATATCGGTATTTTAGGTGATTAGTGCGCTTTTGAAGCGTCTGCAACAGATGCCAATAAAAAATTTTCATAAGTTATGGTTTGTTCTCGGTCCTTTTAAGACGAGACATCGGAACAAAAATTGTGGCAGTGGTATACAAGTACTTGCGGTCTGCCGCGCACGGAGTCTCTCGTAAATGACTCTGCGTTCATACACGACACGATACGGTAATGGTGTCTTACACGATACCGAAATTAAGTTCATAATTTCCTTCAGAATATCTTGCTTGAAGTTCCTACGAGGTCCAATAGAACGCAAATTCATCAGCGACATTTTTCGTTACGCAGAAGAAATAGTTGCACACCTCTTTCGGTACTATATTATTTTTCTCTTGCAGTACTTCTATTTATTCACGATAAAATTTGTCTGACATGCATCTGTAAACTCTGAAAATGTTCATTTGCTTTTTTCAGCACACATTATTACTATAGTAATTTCCCCTTAAGGAGAGTGCTAAAACACAACTAATTTTCATAGTATTTTTTCTGCCTCTTTCTTTTTTCTCCCCAAAAATCTCTCGCCTATTCACTGTGTTTCTCCTTCCTCTCTACTGTCCACTTCTTTCTTGTTTTCTTCTCTTTGGGCATTTGCTTAAATTTCTGCTTCCTGGGTTTTTTTTCGCTGAAGCCTACTTTTCTCTGTCTGTCACGTCTTCTGTGCCGATGTTCAGTTTCTTGAGGTCTTTTGTGGCTTCCTTCACCCAGTTGGTTTTTACCATATTTGTTGTCACTACGCTAAAAATCTTTTTGGTCTGTCTTTTTTCTCTCATCCCTTGTATGTGTCTGTAGAACTTGGGCCTTCTCTTCCTGATGTTGTTTGTAATCATCTCTGTTGGTTCATACATTTGTTTTGTCGGGTGATTTCATCTCAAATCATACACGTCATGTCAACTCGAGATCATGAATTTCTCTCGAAAAAAAAAATATATTAGACCTCTATATCATAAGCGTTAAGAAGTAAAGTATTTTCATTTTATCTTAATTTTTGTAAATTGTAAGGCCCCTTGGAAAATGTATATTTTGTAAATAACTCTTAAAACAGTAGAGAACAAAAAATATATAACTAATAAAAGCAAAAGTACTGGAGCTTTGGCAGATGTTTTGCGTTTAAGCTTCCTCGTAGTGTGTTGAAATTTAACTGAGACCCGCACACTAATGGGCTTCTTTTAACTTACAAACTTAAGACGAAAACACCAAATTTCGGTTAATTTTTCCACTTAAAAAATTATTTGTCTGATTTGGAAACTCACAGAACGCTATCTTTTCTGTCATATTACCAGATATTAGTGATGTAATCATAAGCAGTATTTTTTTCGCTCAGCTATCTGTATTACGTAAATATTTATTACTGAAAAGTAAAAAAAAAATAATTTTTGCGAGTTTTTACGAATTATTTACTCGAAAATACGCATCCGAAAACTTTTGAGAATTGTGCAAGAATTGCTACACTACAGAAGAAATTTAGTGACAACCCACCTGAACGATCACCATCAGACGAATGTGAAACTGAAGAAGACAACGCAGAAGTTTATGTTCCTGAGTATGGACTTGATGATGCGTTGAGTGATAGAATTTCTGCTGTAGCCCCTAGTATATCTCCCGTTAAATGCCCAGGAGAAGTAAGAATCACAAGAAGAAAACAGTACATAAAAATAATAGCATTTCTGCTGTAGCCGCTATTATTCCTACCCTTAAATGTCCAGGAAAGGTAAGAAGCACAAAAAGAAAACGGTACATAAACAGAAAAGTGGAGGAAATTGAAAAACGTTTTACACAAGCAACATATTCAAAACTTTGTGAAGTGTATAATGTAGATGCACTTGGTGCAGAACCTGAAGATAGTGATATGTGTATGAAATATGATGTGTGGTTTGAAAATCTAAATACTGCTGCGTCAGCAGTCACCTGTACTGAGGAGGCACGGTTACTGACACCGATATCAGGTAGCTACTCTAAGCAGCAGCAGATACTGAAATACGAGTACATACCCACTTCCCATATCATTTGATTTCAAAAGCTCGTAAATTAAAACATGAGAAAGGTATTTGGGCATGCCCAGATTCTTATTGTGGACATCCTTTGTAAGATGATACACTTACTGTTGCTGTGGAATATTTCCTAAGTGATGACAAAGATTTCAGCAATGTATTTGCCGCTCCGGGATGCAATCCAGTAGTGACTTGATTAAGTTCCTACCACACGCTTCATAGCCGACCACTCTACTCTCTTTTTTTAAACGGAATTCCTTTCATGCACTTTCATTAAGAATTAAGACTTTCACATTTGTTCCTAATGTTGATATGGTGTGTAGAAATCCAGTAGCGTCTCTTATAGCATCAACAGCCTCATGCCTGAAATTAAATCTTGTTGCAAGATGTTTACAGAGACAATCTCTTATAGCATCAACGGCTTCATGCCTGAAATTAAATCTTGTTGCAAGATGTTTACAGAGACATCCTACCCCATCACATACAGTTTTTCCATGACATGTTGCTGAAAATGTCAATTTTTTCGTCTGAATTCCTGTACAACAGTGTTGACCAAGCTCATAAAGTTGAAAGCGGTTTTTAAAATGAGATGCTGCACCATCAGTCACACACACAAGTTTAGTAAATGCATGGAATCTAGATGCTACGTCATCAATTATCATGCTGACAGCGTAGCATGCATGTGCACTGTCATGAATGAGATCATCACTGACAATAGCAAAACAGTGTGATGTCCCAAGGAAGTGAGCAACACATGTGAATATTGATACCTGTGATGTGTGCCAGTGGTAACTTCGTATTTCGTTCTGCAAAGCAACAGATCAGTTCTCAAAAAAGTCGATATGAAGAACTAATGTGTCACTTTTCCGGAATGTGGGTGATTTTATTTCAGCTATGTCTCTGAATCCTCTGGGTATGATTGTGAGCTATTCTCTTCACGAGCCAACGCCTAACCTCTGTAACAAACTTCTGCGGCTCTACTGTCTTCTTCACCAACTCTCCTGCCTCCCACAATGCATAGGTTACGTCACTGTCAGTGTCCTGGAGGTGTAATGTTTCAACAGTCATCACTTCAGCACTAGGGCACATTGCACACTCCTGAAAGCAACATTTATGTTGCAGCTCTTGACATATACACACAACCATCAGGTCCATTTCTGTGTACTTCTTTCCTGTGACACTGCTTATGGCGAAACAAATAAGTTTCAAATTAGTGCAGTAAATACATGAGTATTTTTCCTTCACTGGCTGGCATTTTACCCATTTTGGTTGTAAGGGGTAGAATTCGGTACATCCTTTTTCATTAGGAGATATGCTTCTCTTACTGATCTTGTCGTATATCTTGTTACCTTTTCAACCATTTGCACTTACAAATCATCATAAAATGAAAATATTGTAGTTTTAGAGAGTTATCTTATGGAACTTCAACATACATATTTTTAGCAACCTTGGAAATAGTGATGTGACACATTCGGATGTTCTATGACTGCTAACTTCTTCCAGGCTTCTATTCCGTCTTCTATGGCTCTGTCATACGTTAAATTCCACCATCTGAGTTTCCTTTTTCTCGGTGGTTGTCCCAATTTTATAAGTTCCTTCATTTTTTCTGACAGTTGTGTCCGTTCGTTATTGTCAATTTTCTTAATTATTTTGTCATATTTTGTTGTTAAATTTTAGGAACTATGAGTCTCTTCTGAAAGTTCTGTTGGCGCTCGTGATTTTTCTATTTGGTATTAATTTGTTTTTTGGACATCGCTTTGTGATCGATTTGAAATTTTGCTAGGGCGTTGTTGGGACATTTCCAAGTTCCTAGTTTATTGTAATTGCTTCGACATGATTTTGAGTCAAATTTCCTGCAGAAGTTTACCATGTTCTCTCCATTGGTTTTTGTCCTATCGTGTGCCGCCGCGTCTTGTCACGGTCCGCGTGGCTCACCATGTCGGAGGTTCGAGTCCTTCCTAGGGCATGGTTGTGTGTCGTCCTTAGCGTAAGCTAGTTTAAGTTAGATTAATTAGTGTATAAGCCTAGGGACCGATGACCTCAGTAGTTTGGTCCCATAAGACATTACCACAAATTTTCAGTTCCAAAAATTCTTGTGGGCCGCATGTTTTCCTGTTGCGTCTTTGATTTTCTTTCCCTGCTTAATTGTATGTCAAAATCTTCTAGTAACACTTTCAAGTGCTTCGTGGGGACTTTGTTGGTAGTTTCTTTCAGATCTTCCCAGAAATCTTCTATCATATGTTTCCGTGTTTCTTTTCGTAGTTGATTGTGGGGGGTAGGTGCACTGATTACTGCGTAGGCTGTTTCTAGATCGTATCGTGAGTCCTGATATTTTTTTTCTGATTCTGAAGCGAAATCTACTACAGAGTCGAGTACTGAGTTTGTGTACCACAAACCCTGCTACAAAGAGTTTGAGAGTTCTCCCCTGAATGGTTATGACTGGTTTCCCCTTGTGCATTCTGCAATTTCCCGAGTCAAAGTGGTTCTCATTAGAGAACCACGTTTCCTGAATTGAGAGAATTTTGAAATTGAATTTATCCGTGGTGTTTGTTCAAATGGCTCTGAGCACTATGCGACTAACACCTGAGGTCATCAGTCCCATAGAACTTAGAACTACTTAAACCCAACTAACCAAAGGACGTCACACACATCCATGCCCGAGGCAGGATTCGAACCTGCGACCGTAGCGGTCGCGCGGTTCCAGACTGAAGCGCCTAGATCCGCTCGGCCACTCCGGCCGGCTGGTGTTTGTCAGTTGTTTCAATTTCCCTTCTTTCAGTAGCACACTATCATATTCTAGAATAAAAACATAGATTTATTATTATTATTATTATTATTTTTTTTTTTTTTTTTTTTTTTTTTTTTTTTTTTTTTTTTTTTGAGAATGGTTAGTAGCATTTTAAATGGTCACTAACTGACAATGCTGTAAGACGGTTTTCTACTTTAAAATCTATTTCATGGTCTGGATCAGATTTAGAGCATGCCTTCCCTTTTTTTACACACTTCGGGCAAATGGCAAACATATACATTTTTGCAATGTTTCATTGACGTATGAAAACTATTGCATTAATGTCGGGCTACTGAAAAGCTAGTTGTGGGTATAATCCAAGTAGAAAAGCAGAACAGAGAGAGCCTGGACTCTTTTTGGGTGGGGTGGGGGTGCTTTCGCTTCACTTCTGGTGTTAACGTAACGCGCGTGCGTGGTGGCGACGTGCTCGGACAGTGACAGTGTTTACGTCGAGGCGACTGTTCAGGATCAGAGTGGAGTCAGTGTGCTGGCTGATAAGCCCGCTGCTGGCGTCTGTCGCCTCTGGGGACAGCCCACGGCCCTTCTCCCAGACGTCGCAGCCGCCTCCGGGTCACCGGCCACCGTCCGCAGTCAGACGGCACTCGCAAATTACCAGTCACAGTCGTAATTACCAATATAACTGCACAGGTACTTGAGCCAGTGTAGACGAAATACTATTTACCAAACTTTATAGGAATAATGTCCATATTTGCGTTGTTAGCAGTCTTATTGCTACGACCTGCCGTTAGGCGCCTGTGCTGGAACTGGAACTCGGACCCCAGCGACCAAGGACATGGGGCGTGAACGACAGACGTTGCTATGATCTGCTTCACCAACATGTGATTCCTACTGTAGGGGAGAGAGGTGCTTTACACTCAACTACACTCTGGCCATTAAAATTGCTACACCAAGAAGAAATGCAGATGATAAACGGGTATTCTTTGGACAAATATATTATACTAGAACTGACATACGATAACATTTTCACGTAATTTGGGTGCATAGATCCTGAGAAATCAGTACCCAGAACAACCACATCTGGCCGTAATAACGGCCTTGATACGTCTGGACATTGAGTCAAACAGAGCTTGGATGGCGCGTACAGGTACAGCTGCCCATGCAGCTTCAACACGATACTACAGCTCATCAAGAGTAGTGACTGGCGTATTGTGACGAGCCAGTTGCTTGTCCACCATTGACCAGACTTTTTCAATTGGTGAGAGATCTGAACAATGTGCTGGCCAGGGCAGCAGTCGAACATTTTCTGTATCCAGAAAGGCCCGTACAGGACCTGCAACGTGCGGTCGCGCATTATCCTGCTGAAATGTAGGGTTTCGCAGGGATCGAATGAAGGGTAGAGTCACGGGCCGTAACACATCAGAAATGTAGCGTCCACTGTTCAAAGTGCCGTCAATGCGAACAAGTGGTGACCGAGACCTGTAACCAATGGCACCCCATACCATCACGCCGGATGATACGCCAGTATGGCAATGACGAATACACGCTTCCAATGTGCGTTCACCGCGATGTCGCCAAACACGGATACGACCATCATGATGCTGTAAACAGAACCTGGATACATCCGAAAAAATGACTTTTTGCCATTCGTGCATCCAGGTTCGTCGTTTAGTACACCATCGCAGGCGCTACTGTCTGTGATGCAGCGTCAAGAGTAACCGCAGCCATGGTCTCCGAGCTGATAGTCCATGCTGCTGCAAACGTCGTCGAACTGTTCCTGCAAATGGTTGTTGTCTTGCAAATGTCCCCATCTGTTGACTCGGGGATCGAGACGTGGCTGCACGATCCGTTACAGCCATGCGGATAAGATGCCTGTCATCTCGACTGCTAGTGATGGGAGGCCGTTGGGATCCAGCACGGCGTTCCGTATTACCCTCCTGAACCCACCGATTCCATATTCTGCTAACAGTCATTGGATCTCCACCAACGCGAGCAGCAATGTCGCTATACGATAAATCGCAATTGTGATAGGCTATAATCCGACCTGTATCACAGTCGGAAACGTGATGGTACGCATTTCTCCTCCTTACACGAGGCATCACAACAACGTTTCACCAGGCAACGCTGTTTGTGTATGAGAAATCGGTTAGAAACTTTCCTCATGTCAGCATGTTGTAGGTGTCGCCACCGGCGCCAACCTTGCGTGAATGCTCTGAAAAGCTAATCATTTGCTTATCACAGCATCTTCTTCCTGTCGCTTAAATTTCACGTCTGTAGCTCGTCATCTTCGTGGTGTAGCAATTTTAATGACCAGTAGTGTATTTTGATGCAGGACGGAGCTCCACCTCATATTCCTCGTGAGGTCTCTCAGTTACTCCGTAACACATCTGGAGAAAACCGAACCATTGGCCTATCGTTCCAAACTGCGTCGCCACCAAGATCAGCAGATTTGCACCCGTGTGATTTCTGGCTGTGGAGTTACCTGAAACACAGGGTTTATCAAAGGAACACTAACACACGTTGGATGTTGAAAATGAGCATAGCGAGGGAGGCACCCAACATCCACCCGAGATGTTTCTGGCAGCATAAGAGCGATCTCTAGTGCTGTTCCAGGATGTGATTGCAGGTGGTCGTCACATTGAGCAACGCTGGAACGTAAACATGGTACGCAATTGACAAGTGTGACCCTCTCAATCAATGGTTTCTTTCAATGGTTTATTCATTGTTTCTCTTCCACATGTCCTACAAATGTTTTCACAAAGTTTCATCGTCCTATGATCATTCGTTTTCCATGGGGATCCTCTCAAGTAGCGAAACTTTCATTATAACCACACGGTGCTATGTATAGAAAATAAATGAACTAACGGAAAGTTAATAGTGTGAAAATACAAGTAACTGTCGGTCTATTCATGTTCTGAATACAGTAGGTGGATTAAATAACAGTTCTACAGTGACTTGTATAATCCCTTGCAAAATTGCTTTCCAAGGCTGCTATCTGAAATACATCTCCGTGATAATGACAAGGGGGAAATTGAGTCAGTAAATAAATCACTGATAGCCAACGTCTCTCATGGATATCATGGGTTATCAGGCAGAACAATAAATCACTGTGTTGCATATGTTAGTCCTGCACTAAGCTGTGATCAATTAAAGTCCTCAACAGTGAAACATATTTTATAAAAAAGGAGAAAGAGATAATGTAGACGATTTTAGATCTACTTATATGCCTTCGTTGTTTGCAAAAGTTATTGAAAAGGCTGTACATATAAGTCTAACTGATCATTTGCGTACACATAATTGTGTGTCAAACATCTAGTTTTGTTTTATAAGTGCTTTAACGAATATTCTCTTTTCTCTGTGAGGCACTGGACGGATTAAAGGAAAAGTTGCGAACATTAATCGTCGCCTTTGATTTAAATAAGACGTTGATTGCGTTGATCAAAAAATATTACAGTAGAAGTTGGAATAACAGGAGTACCTCAAAATTGGTTCTTCTCATAGATTAGAAACAGGCAGCAGAAGCCCATTCTCCACAATAATGAGAACGGTTATGTGGTGGCGTCTGGTCGGGACACGGTTCAGTGAGGAGGGAGTGGGGAAGGGGGCGGGGCTCTTATGTACATAAATGATATTCCTTCTAATGTGGCAGGTGATCCTAAAATATACCCGTTAGCTGGCGACACTAGTCTGGTAATTAAGGATGCTGAATGTAATAAAGGCAATGTATCAAATAGTGCAGTTCAAGACATAAATGCATGAGTTGTAGAAAATAAATGGATACTAAATGCCGGCCGCGGTGGTCTCGCGGTTCTAGGCGCTCATTCCGGAGCCGCGCGACTGCTACGGTCGCAGGTTCGAATCCTGCATCGGGCATGGGTGTGTGTGATGTCCTTAGGTTAGTTAGGTTTAAGTAGTTCTAAGTTCTAGGAGACTGATGACCACAGATGTTAAGTCCCATAGTACTCACAGCCATTTGAACCATTTTTGGATACTAAAACACAAAAGACTGAGATTTTACTGTTTATAACGCACAGTTCAATTAAAATTTACATCATGATTACACAGAATGGGCATATGATTAGTGAATCCGAACAACCCAGATTCGAAGGGGATCAGATAGAGGATAAGATTTCACAGAAAGCCCATGTTCAGGATCTTGCTCAAAAACTGAACGCTGCCATATTTACCATTAGAGCAGTACCTGCAATAATTATAGTCCAATATGAAAATTAGCCTACTTTGCTTATTGTTATTCGCTTATGACACACGGCATTATTTTCTAGGATAACTCTTCCCATTCACAAAGGGTATTTTTGGCTCCGAAATGGGCAGTTCCAGCTATGTGTGATGTAAGTTCGAGGAACACTTGTCAACACCAATCAGGACTCTGGGAAATCTGATACCGATCGCTCAGTATATATTTGTCTTTAATGTCGTTTGTTGTTAACAGAGTGAGATTATTTTCAAGAATTAGCAGATTTCGCTCAGTTAACACCAGACATAATTCAATCTGCATTTGGATCACAGCTCCTCGATTCTTGTGAACAAAGTCATGCAGTATTCTGCTGTACTCATTTTCAATAAACTACCACAGAAATTAAAAAATCGTAGCAGTTACCATCGCACTTTCAAGTTTAAACTGAATAATTTGCTTGTGGCCCACTCCTCTCACTCTGCCGGTAAGTTTCTTGAAAAATTTAAACAGATTCCTTTATTACATTGTTGATTTTGTTAATACATTCTCAGAAGACTGTCGTTTGCATAGGACATGCTTAAATTTTATTTAATTTATTACTAACTTTCCAGATGTTAAATTCGTGCAATGACGCATTCCATGAGCACGGAGAATTGCTCCTAAAGTCAATCCTACGGAACAATACTTATAAAATTAGATAAAAAACATTGCAAGAAAGGTAAAAGGGGAGTTGAGGACTGGAATGTGGAAGGTGGACTGCTCTACCCCTCTCTCCCCTTCTGTTTAATCGTAATAGAAAGAGCACTGAGAAAAGTAACAACCTTAAAGACAGGACTTCGGCTCCCCCGTGGTCCAGGGATAGCCGGCACGGTAGCTCAGTGTGTTCGGTCAGAGCAAAGGGTTAGATTGTCTCTGTAATAAAAAAACAGAGAGAATGGATCAACGATGAACTTGAACGGGTGATATGGTACGTCCGCCAGAACAAATGCAATGAAGAATAACGAACAAAGTGAGATTTCCCAAATAAAGGGGGAGGGGAGGGTGGTTACCGTCTTTGATTAGTGATCAAAACGTCCTCAGTCCTAGTCTCGAAACCCGCCACCGCTTAAATTTTGATTAATAATCAGCATTGGCCGCCGTAGACTTCCGGCATAAGAAGTGAACCTCGTCCTACCAACGGCCTTGTCAAAGAGGAGCGGACCGAGGTTCAGGGCACTCTCTTGTCCTTGGGGTGGAAAACTGCCCCTAAAGGCAGAAGAACCAGCAATGGTCAAAGGCATAGAGGATGCAGAAGGTATTGGAAACCACTACATTAAAGACACATAACGTGTATCTACAGGACATTTGGCGTGTAATTGAAAGCGTGTCATGATGATCTCTCCATTTCCAAAAGATTTCGGAATAGTCCCCTATTTGGATAACTGGGAGGGGACTGCCAAGGGGGAGGTGACCATGAGAAAAGGATCGGATAACCAACGAAAGGACAACATTCTACCAGGCGGGGCAGGAATGCCAAAAGCTTGTACGTGGCAGTGAAGCTAGAAAATATGAAAAGAGAAATGCAAAGGCTCAATCTAGATATAGTAGAGGTCAGTCAAGTAAAATGGAAAGAACACAAGGATTTCTGGTCAGATGAATATAAGGTGATATCAACAGCAGCAGAAAATGGTATCACGGGAGCAGGATTCTTTATGAATAGAAAGGTAGGGTTGGGTTGTTTAGGTGAATGAGACCAGACAGCGAGGTCATCGGTCTCATCGGATTAGGGAAGGATGGGGAAGAAAGTCGGCCGTGCCCTTTCAAAGGAACCATCCCAGCATTTGCCTGGAGCGATTTAGGGAAATCACGGAAAACCTAAATCAGAATGGCCTGACGCGGGATTGAACCGTCGTCCTCCCGAATGCGAGTCCAGTGTCTAACCAATGCACCACCTCGCTCGATAGGAAAGGTAGGGCAGAGAGTGTGTTACTGTGAACAGTTTAGTGGTAGGGTTGTTCTTATCAGAATCGACAGCAAACCTACACCGACAACGATAGTCCAGATATAAATGCCGAAGTCGCAAGCTGAAGATGAAAAGATACAGAAAGCATATGAGGATACTGAAAGGGTACTACAGTACATAAAGGCAGTTGTCAAAAATGGTTCAAATGGCTCTGAGCACTGTGGGACTTACCTTCTGAGGTCATCAGTCCCCTAGAACTTAGACCTACTTAAACCTAACTAACCTAAGGACATCACACACATTCATGCTCGAGGCAGGATTCGAACCTGCGACCGTAGCGGTCGCGCGGTTCCAGACTGAAGCCCCTAGAACCGCTCGGCCACTCCAAGGCAGATGTCATGGAGGTCTGGAACACAGTTGTAGAGTAGAAGAGAAGGTTATAGAATAATATGGACTTGGGACAAGGAATGATAAAGGAGAAAGACTAATTGAGTTCCGTAATAAATTTCAGCTAGCAATAGCGAATACTCTGTTCAAGAATTGCAAGAGGAGGAGGTATACTTGGAAAAGGCCGGGTGATACGGGAATATTTCAGTTAGATTACATCATTGTCAGACAGAGATTCCGAAATTTGTTACTGGATGGAAGGCGTACCAGGAGCAGATATAGACTCAGATCACAATGTAATAGTGATGAAGAGTAGGCTGAAGTTTGTTTAATTAGGAAGAAACAATAAGCAAAGAACTGAAAAACGCAAGTACTAAGAAATGACGAGATACGCTTGAAGTTCTCTAAGGCTATAGAGACAGCAATAAGGAATACTTCAGTAGGCAGTACAGTTGAAGAAGAAAGCACATCTCTAAAAAGGGCAATCACAGAAACTGAAAATAAAAACATAGGTACAAAGAAGGTAACTGCGAAGAAACCATGGGTAGCATAAGAAGTACTTCAGTTGATCGATGAAAGGAGGAAGTGCAAAAATGTTCAGGGAAATTCAGGAATACAGAAATACAAGTCACTGAGGAATGAAATAAACAGAAGTGCTGGGAAGCTAAGATGAAATGGCTGCATGAAAAATGTGAAGATATCGAAAAAGAAATGATTTTCGGAAGAACGACTCAGCATATAGGAAAATTAAAATAACCTTCGGTGATATTAAAAGAAAGAGTGGTAACAGTAAGAGTGCAACGGGAATTCCACATTTAAATGCAGAGGAGAGAGCGAAGGAGCGAAGAGATGGAAAGAGTACACTGAAGGCCTCTATGTGGGGGAAGATTTATCTGATATGATACAAGAAGAAACAGGAGCCGATTCTGAAGATTTAGGGTATCCAATATTAGAATCAGAATTTAAGAGAGCTTTGGATGACTTAGGATCAAATAAGGCAGAAGGGATATATAACATCACAGCAGAATTTGTTAACCATGAGGTGCAACAAAACGATTATTCACGTTGGTTTGTAGAAAGTATGAGTCTGGCGACATACCATCTGACTTTCGGAAAAAGATCATCCACACCATTCCGAACACTGCAAGAACTGACAAGTGCGAGAATTATTGCACAATCAGTTTAACAGCTCTTGGATCCAAGTTTCTGTCAAGAATAATATACAGACGAGTGGAAAAGAAAATTGAGGATGCGCTAGATGACCATTTGTTTGGCTTTAGAAAAGGAAAAGGCACGAGAGAGGCAATTCTGACGTTGCGGTTGATAATGGAAGCAAGACTAAAGAAAAATCAAAACACGTTTATAGGATTTTTCGACCTGCTAAAAGCGTTTGACAATGCAAAACGGTACAAGACGTTCGAAATTCTGTAGGGAGAGACGTGTAATATACAATGTGTAAAAGAGCCAAGAGGAAATAATAAGAGTGGACGAAGTGCTCGGATTAAAAGTCCGCAGCTCGTGGTCTCGCGGTCACGTTCTCCCTACTCGTGCACGGGAACCCGGGTTCGATTATTGGCGTAAGTGGCGAAATTGGACTGAGCAGTTGGGAATTTATACTGGCGCTGATGATCGCGCAGTTGAGCGCCCCACAAACCAAACATGATCATCATCATCATCATCGGATTAAAAATCTACTGTTCACTCTGTTCGAAGAAGCAATGACGGAAATAAAAGAAAGGTTTAGAAGTGGAATTAAAATTGAAGTTGGAAGGCTATCAATGATACGATTCGCTGATGACATTGCTATGCTGAGTGAAAGTGAAGAAGAATTACATGATCTGCTGAATGGAATGAACAGTGTAATGAGTACTGGGAGTAAATCGTAAAAAGACGAAAGTAATGAGAAGTAGGAAAAATGAGAACAGCGAGACACTTAACATCAGGATTGTTATCACGAAGTAGATTAAATTAAGGAATTCTACTACCTAGGCAGCAAAATAAGCCACTGACGGAGCAAGGAGGGCATAAAAAGCAGACTAGCATCGGCAAAGACGGCATTCCTGGCCGAGAGAATCTTTCTAGTGTCAAATGTTGGCCTTAATTTGCGGAAGAAATTTCTGAGAATGTACGTTTGGTAGTGAAACATGGACTGTGGGAAAACTGGAACAGAAGAGAATCGAAGGATTTGAGATGTGGTGCAACAGACGAATGTTGAAAATTACGTGGAGTAATAAGGTACGGCATGAGGAGGTTCTGTGCAGAATCGGAGAGGTAAAGAATATGTGGAAAAAATTGACAAGGAGAAAGGATAAGACGACAGGACATCTGTTAAGACATCAGGGAATGACTTCCATGGTGCTAGAGGGAGCTGTGGAGGGCACAAACTGTAGAGGAAGACAGAGATTGGAATACATCCAGCAAATAATTGAGGACGTAGGTCGCAAGTGCTACTCTGGGATGAGGAGGTTGGAACAGGTGAGGATTTCGTGGCGGGCCGCATCAAACCAGTCAGAAGACCGATGTCTAAAAGAATCATTTTGAACTCCAGCCCACAAATTGACAGAGAATCGTTTCTGATGATCAGACGAGCTAGGCCTATCGATTTTCATCACCCGATGCAAGGCTATGTGGCAGTTTTCAAACACCGTCACGAGTGAAAGAGGCCTCATTCGTGAACAACGCAAACTGCAAGAAATTTGGCACTGTTGTATTGAGCTGTATAATCCATTGAAGATAACTAAGCTCCGCGCTCAGAATCCATTGGCCCCATTGTTCTCACATGTTGGGTGTGACAGCTGGTACACTAGCATTCTTCACATTATGCATTTTACGGAGAGCTTGTGGGTGCTACTTGATGAATCGGTTCTCACACGATGCAACACCATCATCTCAAATCCACGCGAGAAGTGAGAATAATTCTTTGTCGAGAACCTAGACTCGCCAACTACTTGTTTCGCTCGGGTTTCTATCCACGGTGATCAACAGCTCGTATCTTCCAATCAGAGTGACGTCATTGTGTATCTTTTCACTGTACATTCGTCTGGGTTTCCGGGAACTGTCTGCTACGGTAATATACATAATTCCATCAGTGCAAGTTCCTGTAACGAATAATGCCCAACTTATTTACTCACTTTCTGATGATCGAATATCCCGTATAGCTGTGTGCATAATTCTGCGTGGTAGCGCAAGAAGGCCTGTGGGTCCATCCAAGACATACAATGTCATCCTACATAGGAACATTGTCATGCCTGAAGAATGCTATGCCCAGATGTTTTATGGAAAGATAAGGATTGGATTGGATTGTTTGGGGGAAGAGACCAAACAGCGAGGTCATCGGTCTCATCGGATTAAGGAAGGACGGGGAAGGAAGTCGGCCGTGCCCTTTCAAAGGAACCATCCCGGCAGAAAGATAAGGATTCGAGCTTCTTGAAAATGAAAACATACAAACTTCTTCTTGAAAAGAACGCTTATCTCCTTCACCACAATCCAGTGTGCATTACATACGCTCCCTCCTATAACTAGCAGAGGGCGATAGATAAGCAAAAGTCCAATTAGCATTGTTAGACAATTGTACGTGTGTGTTTTTTAAACACATTGACTGGCATGTTGCCGGCGGCGGCTTGAGCGGAGCCTGGCGCCTGACGATGTGTGCCTGACTAGTCCAGCGGAGTAACAGCCATCATTACATGCGTGCGGCAGTCAACGTGTTAACCATTATTTGGCTTACACATTGAAATTTGAGGCTCTGCCGTGGCCACTGACGGCCACAGGGCAGTCAACGTGTCAAAAAACACACACATCTGAGCATAAAAGTAAGCTTTCTCATAATTCCAGTGAACATCAAGAAAGTACTGTAGTGTGCCTTTATACAGAAGTTAACACTAACATTGTGTTAATCTGTTTCAGTCGCTAATCTTACCCATCTACTTGCAGAAAACAGTTGTATTTGGTACATGTGTTTGCCTATGTGATGATCTAGTAATAGGTGATGTAATTTTCACCATCTTTCAGTGCAATCGCTACGAAAAAAACGGCATTATATATTTTCAAGGATCTCATGAAACTTTATCACTGTCTAGGGCTTTCCATATCGCAGCACTTAGCACTCTCAGATCCAAATAGGACTGCTTATAACGTGATATCCAGCTTTGCAGCAAAGAAACATGTAAAAATCTAAAAGGAAAGCAGAACATATAAACAAAAGGACTGCTATAAAATTCACACATATTGTACACGTGTCTGCCACATATCGGAATTTACTTTACTGCGTATATAATAGTTCCTAAGCTATGGTTGTCAAATTGTATAGAAACACACAAAAACATTTGGTAATGATCTACTTAATACACCACCCTTATCCAACTGAGCTTGTGCCAAATGTTTTATGCCCTACGTTTCTTCATTTAAGGGAACTATTTGAATAGTTAACCGAGCCACCGTTTACACAGCAAAGAAGAAATTACAGAGAACAGCTTAACGGTATCTTCCTGACATTGGATTCTCCCAAAATGGGGCTATGTGTATTAGGTAGCCCCCGCGGCCGAAAAAAAAAAAGCCGTCTGTGTTGAAAGCAGTGCGGGCAGCCAGATGATCTGTGGGCCTACTGTTGATAAGCGCCTATGTAAACGCGACGAGGCCTGCCGAGCGCAGGGGAGGCGTGGCCGTCCCAGCATGCTCAGCGCGGACCGCAGTGGTGGCTGCGGGCAGCTAGCAGCCAGCGCTGGTCGCAGAAGACACCGCGCAGTCCTCTCCTCCAGCATGCCAGACCTCCTGGACAGCGGGCTCTTCCCGCTACCCTCCAACTTCTCCAGGCGGCAGTGGCTCACGCTCATCGTCATCGGCATCGCAGACTTCTGCAACGCCATTTGCGTCTCGCTCCAGGCTCCCTTCTACCCGCACGAGGTGAGTGCCCTACTGTTCACTAAATGGTATTTCCCGACCACATACCCGTTCTAGTTCGTACGAAATGGCTTCAGGAAGCTTCTAGCCAAATACAACTTGTGTGGGAACATTCTTCATTACAGTGTGTCTGGTGATCGGTAACACATAACCAGTTGTTGCTTAAAGTGTTAACTGTTGAGAAACAGACGAGCTGCGCGTTGAAATTTTAGTTGACGTAAATGAAGTTCCGTTGCTGACCGATAGAAAACCTGTACTAAAAACAGCTCCTGGAATGGACAGAACGTTTCCTTGCAAAAAACAGCAGCATTTTGGGTTCAATAAGTTGTCTTTAATCAGGTTCTAAAAGGAAGTCGTTCAATTAGCTTCCTTAGAAAGCTTTTGAAACCAACAAATTCCAATTTTGTTTTTCCTGTCCGAGCCATATAAAACGGAAAAAAGTGTTATTACGATAGAAAATTTTTGGTTTGAAGACCCAAAACCTGTAATTCGGTGGTTGACCTAGTAAAAAGTCTTTTCTTTTGTTTCCTGCTTAGTTTATCCCGTATACTGCAGAATTCTCTGATAAATCGACTAAGGTTTGACACACATTGTTTTAAAGACGTAAAGGATGTCTTTCCTGTCACCAAATGCGTCAGCTTCCCTTAGGAAGTGGTGGTGTGCCGCTTGTTTCTGAATCATCTAAGCTTTGCCTTGCGTAAATAGTATTTAAATTGCTTGCGTTCATTTCTAGACTCGGAAAAGTTCGTAATATTCCTAAACAAGAGAGTAAAACCACCAAGCATCCACCTCCATGTTGGCCAATGTACCAGACAAGTGATAGTTGGTTTGAAATGGAGAGTCGATCCTGATTGACTCACCTCCGTCACCCAGACCAGTACACAGCGCGTCAATTACACGATCAGGTCGCAATTGCCATTAGAGACAAATTCTTCACTTTTTAGAAGACAGTGTGCCGTTTCTCGACGAATGTGTAGTACACGCGCATTCCAACCCAAACAGGACGCTTGCCTTCATCGGGTACTGCTCTTAGCGAACGAGCTAGACAGTCAAGACTCACAACCTCCCTTCACAATCGTAAACAAAGGCAAGGGTACCCATTCGACGCACTTTTAATGTTGGATAAGATTAAATCTCGTAAGTTTGAGAATCAAAAACACACTCTTCGCAGAAGATGCATAATGGCATAACCACAATTAGTTCTGACACAAATTGGAATAGCACTGATTCTAACACCCTCGAATTTATTTTATCTCCGAGACCCAAATGCAGTATTTCTAATCGTTGTGAGCACGCTATATTAAATACTGCTCTTCAGCACAGCGTATGTTACTCATGTCACTCAGAAAGAACCCGCCGTCACAAAGTTGAACTGCTGCTGTGAGCGGCTAATATTCAGTTAGCTTTGTCGTCCGTTTCAGGCACAAGATATCCTTCTAGATTTAATCCGCCTGTAATGCACTTCGTAGTATTTGGCCCACACTGCTCGAATTGTAATTGTACACAAGATAAAGTACCTTTAGAAATTTGTAGTTGTAACAACGAAAACCTGAGTATGTGTAAAAGAACGTAATTTAACGAACACTTATCGAGCTGGTGGGAAGTATTGGCTATTATGAGAGCTATGTGTAGCATGGAAAAGTGGTTGGAAAATGCCTGATTTTTAGAACCTGTTTTGTGATTTAATCACTGCACTGACGTTGCCTTTTGTTTATCTGTAATCTGTCGAAATGTTATGGGACAGTTCTGTGTCTGTAGCGTATGGTCGGTGCATTACAAGCTTCTGGGCTGAGCAGATTGTCGGCACTTTGTCAGATACTGCATCCCATTGATGTTGCATATCCCTTTGGTGTATCTAACGTCAGAAGGCTTACATTGTTCATGTTTCTTACACACTGAAGCAAAACATGAAGTTAAATAGAGCGGGCATTATTGCAGCAGTCGTTGTCCTATAAGCTGAAGATGGTTATTAGTGCTAAAAACGTCCAGTACTGAATTTTTCACCATGGAGATGGATTGTCTCAACCTTCAGATTTGTGTACTGTCGAATAAGTGTGCCCTATAACAGTAAACAAATGGTTGTTATACTTATTGCTCTGAGGCAACTAGAATGTCTTCGCAAAGATGATAAATTTTACTGCTCACAATTTAGGTTTCACATGCATGATTTCCCTATATATATATGAGGCCAAAGAGTGCATTTCTCCATCGTGTTCGATGTGTCCGTAATATTTGGTGGCATTCCTGTATTCATATAGGAATGCATCGTGCTAAGAAGAAACCGCTGAAATACTTTTCGGGGTCTTTGACAATAGGTTTACTTCATTTGCACCCAGTGCTGCTGGCTGTTTATCTGTGAAGAGCACACTATACCTCCATGTATTTTAAGACTGACTAACCCATGTGCAATCTATTTATCCATGTCGGAATGCTCGATGTTTAAAATTAGCCACGGTATGACATACCAACATAAAGCAACGTGTAAGAAAATTGTGATGACAGTGTTGCACTTTTATTTTGTATGCTAGTACTGTATGTGAATAGACAAACAAAAATGTACCAATTATCGTAGCAGCCTTTCAGATTGCTGGCTGCTCAATTATACTGTAGCTTTGTCTGCTGCAGCGCATGAAGCTGTAGTTGTCCCTTAAATGTGAAATGTAGCATCAAAAAAATGTTGTGGTCTCTGAATAAATACCACAAACGGATAGCGAAGCCATTCGAGAAGTTATGCTGCGCCGAAGGTTGCGTGAGTGTGTAGCGCCGTCTTGAGATCGCTGACGACGCCTGAGATAATATCCGCTGCGTCCGCTCAATGCTCCAGGGAGCAGTTGGATGGCGACGGCCCTCTGCTCTTGAGACTGCCACTCTGTACGTCTGGAGGACAACTGACAGTCTGTCGTTTCGCAAAGTTCTTATACTCCAATTTGTGCAAATATGTCTAGTTTATTTCTCATAAATGCAACCACTATACCTTGAACAGAGCTTGCATTACTAGGTACGCGACACCTGATGTGACTGATTCCTTCAAATTCTTCAGACTTGCATTTTACACAACGATGCTGCAAAGTTTAACTTCAAAGTTAAATTATAGTTCTGCGCGTAGAGAAAAAATCATAAATACAACAGTAGGTCAAGAATTTACCTTGTCAAGCGTATGGCCATTCCTAATGTAGCATAATCAAGACTACGTAACACATCTGAGATATTAACCACCACCTTGTCCACACATGAGCATTTCCGTCACGCAATACTTACTTTCTGGTCTCACTTATGGAGCAAAACTTTCTGGTTGACTGCAGTAAATCGAGAAATTCTTATTTTCTTCATTATTGAATGATAATTTACCAATTTTCTTGTTAAATGGAATGACATAAATACAACATAAAAATATTTTCCGTTTATTCTGTATTTCTTCATTTCATGTACCTGCTTCAGTAATACATGTAAATCGCACGTCATTTTATGTGTGGTTGGTTGTTTCGGGGAGGGGACCAAACAGCTAGGTCATCGGTTCCATCGGATTAGAAAAGGATGGGGTGGAAGTCGACAGTGCCCTTTCAAAGGAATCGTCCCGGTATTTGCCTGAAGCGATTTAGGGAAATCACGCAATACCTAAATCAGTATGGCTGGGCGCGGGTTTGAACCGTCGTCCTCCCGAATGAGATTCCAGTGTCATAACCACTGAGCCACCTCGCTCGGTTTTTATCTGTGGTTGCGACATTTTTCACCTGGCAGTGGCCTGAGAAGAGGAAACCCGGTTCGTGATCCAATAAACAGCATTTCGCAGAACATAAGTATTCCCTTTTTAACTTTAAGTTACAATACATAGGAAGTAAAGGCGCCCAAGTGGAAAACGTTAGCAGCGACAGTAGGAGGTAGTTACATTCCGGATAACTTTCTCGTGTTATAAACTGGCTTAGTTCTTTAGCAGAATCCATTGATTACTGTAACTGTTTTGGTTGCAAAGCAGTTGAATCACTTTGCAAGTGTCGTTGTTGATTGGTGATGCCTCTGTATGTAAATGTAAACGTTGCTATTGTCATTTTCATTATCAGCTTATTGAGCGCGGTGGTATGTGGCCAATGTGTTTATGGCTCAATGGAACTGGTCTCAGGTTCCAAGGAACCCTTAAACTGCGGCCATGTTGCCTGGTTTACTTCAGCTATAATTTTTGACATAACTGCCATCATTGCACTGATTTGTCTCTAAACATTGAAAGTATGATTGCTACTGTTGACGACATTGTACCGTACATGCTGCGGTCTTTCTGTAGAAGCTGAGGAAGTGCACGAGCGACGCAGAAATACGTGTAATAGCACCGCTAGGGTGTCGTTACCTGGCTGTGATTGCCATTACTGCCGCAGTAATTGTGTAGTGTTCTGCTGCAAATCACAATACTTCTGCTGTCGTTGATTATGCTGCTACTGTAAACCTTAAAAAGGGATGGAGGATAGAAAAGTTTATGCATTTCCACGCAGTAGTTCAGACATATTTATTAAACATATTGTGCCCTATACCCACCCCATATCACGACAAATGAGCTTTTAAATTTTTAGTTCTCCGAATTCATTCAAATAAAATCATGTGACGGTCATGCCAGCTCATCAGTAGCATGTTTGTCGGCAAAGTCACCAAATGACTATCCTCGGGTGTTTTTTCTGGTTTGGAAATAGGTGCGTCGGAAGAGGCCGGATCAGACGAATTAGGGGGATGAAGTGGTCGACTAACTGGGAACGCTGTGCATCCATTTTGCAGTCACATCATTCCAATGAATGCAAAGGTGCGTTGTCCTGCAACAAAAGGTTCGATTTGGTCGGCTTTCTAGCTCATTTCGTTTTGTCTCTTTCAGGGGGGTAACGAGATTGGTGCAGTACTCTAAGGTAAAACCGCAGACTGAACTACGCAGTCCTAGAACAGACTACAATATTCACCCCATAAAACGGATGCCACGATTTTCTGACATATTTGGATGCGAAGTTTATTATTAGAGTGTAGGTACTCACTGTGATTATTTTCTTGCTCTTGGTTCCTGTGTCACAACTACGAAACTACGTTCTGCTCTGTCACTAACCTAGCGAGAAATTCCTCTGTAGTGGCAAAATGGGACAAAACTGTGGATGACTCAACTAGGCCTTGTTTAATAACTAAAACTATTTGGCAGCTAGTTCACTGAGGGCTTCACGTCTGATATTTTTAATAAGGATAGAAATACACTTCTGGGTGATGTCTAGTATCTCAGCTATCTTTTTGGAGAATACTAGACATCGTTATTTTGTTGCCGGATGTGTAGATGTGGGCCTCCCGCTGAGAGACTAAACAGTAAAAATCTACAGTCTCAAATCGAGTCACCCAGGTTCAGACCGTGTTGGAGGAACGACACTTACCCTACATAGTGTTTGTAACATCTGCGCTGAATGTCGTTTGCAGACTTTGTCTGGAGAAAAGTCATCACTCCCTGTAGCTCCACGTGAATTAAACTTGCTTGCGTCTATCTCACACGCTTCCTGAAATTAAAGAGGTATGAGAATAGCATACGTGCAGCATTCTTATAACTGGCGGAGAGCAAATTCATAACAAATGATTTGATTCATAACATGTGATATTTGCACATTTACATAATAAAGTATCAAGCTTTCACGTACTATCATACATTTTCCAATTGTAATTTGACTGCGCCAAATTCGAGAACTCCTCACATTCGTTCTTGATACTGCTGCCGTAGCTTAGCTGTTTGCGTCTGGTTGGTCCCGTAGTAATACTTGCTCCATATCGTCTCATTCACAGCAGCAACAATTGTTCTCCCTACAATAAATAAGCACGAATAAAAGTTCGCACTTTTGCATCGACGTTGAAAGATGATTCCATAATTAATACAAGTTCAGGCCTTTGGTGACTACACAATAATATGAATGACAAGAATTGTTAGAACATAGTATACTAATGCACATTCGTGTCCTAAGGAGAATCAGTTTCATTTCCGCAACCGAAGATAGTTGCCAAGCTAATGGAAAATCTTGCCAAAATCCATGGCTGAACTCGTTATGGAGCAAGCGAGTAAGCATACATTATCCAAAGCGTACACGAAACTGCACTAAGGGTGCCTGGTAAGTAGTAATCAGTATATCTGACCACGAAACTTGATGCTGGTTGCTCTGATGGTGCAGTTGTCACATCCAAATTTTCCTGAAAGACAAAATCAAGAGTTGAATGACCATGATGAAATGAGATTTTTCGGATAACATAGACATAAGCTTGAGGAAGAACTTTCTGAAATTGTATGCTCGGAGCACAACACTACACAGAAAGGACTTGGACATGGGGAAATCGAAGAAAAAACTGGTAACATAAAATGTGGACCTACAATTGTTTCTAAAATAGTGGATGGATCGAGAGCAAGAGGTATTCGAACAAAGGCTGGCAAATAATGCAGAAAATTTGGCAAAAGGCTGAAAATTGGAGGGAAACTTGTTTAAGCACCTAATACCAGTTTGGCAATGACACAAAAAAACGAGCGGTAAAGCTGTAATATCAGGCAAACGTTTATACGCTACTAATTGATAAGGGGGATGGGGTAGTAGGTAATCAGAGATAATGAATCTGGCGCAGAGTATAAAGTAGAAGACCACAGTATAATTGTACGATTGTTCTCTTTAAAGTAGCTGTTAACCCATGTCTGAGGACACGTCTGCTGGACGTTTAATCATACAAAAAGAAATCATTACTCCGTGTCGCTTCATAAGTGACCTCCAAGTTGTGATTAGTCATTAATTGGGGTCTGGAGGGACGCATTAATTTAAAGTGTATCGCTCCGAGTGAAGCAGGAATCCTAAAGAAGGCGTTGTCAGTTGGGTTAACGGGTCGGAGTTTGCAGAATTGGGCAGACGAGGCACGTTTAAAGGGAAGCAGACTGGCGCCGGCGCCGGCAGCACGGATCAGCGGCTGCGCTGATGGCTGCAGGGTTATCGGCCCGGCCGCCACTCCGCTCGCTTCAAGCGTGTCGCCAGTCCAGCATCCAGCATACGTCGCAGAGGTCGCACGCGCCGCCTGGTTTTGGCGTCGTATCTACAGCTACGGAGCGTGCACAAAACTCGACCTTATTTTTATGCAGCCAAGCATAAATCCAGAAAAACAAAGCATGCTTAGCTGTATTGTTTTCTCGACGATTCTATAATCTTCTACCGTCACTAAGTGATAACAGATCATGAATCAGTCTGTAGCAAACGACTTCTGTGTTCTGTTATTCACTGTGATGGATAAGGTGAAGGAAAGAGCGGAATATGTACTAAATTCCGCCATCTGATCCCAATAAGAATATATCAATGAGCGTTCTGGAAGCCATAGTACAAAAAATAGATGGGGCTTGCACGAGCCCCAGTATGTTTTAACACAGGTGAATGTATATGATCCGATCATTTCATCCTCCTCTCTTTGTTCATCCCCCCTCCCCCCCTTCCCCCCCTCCCCCCCCCCCTCCCCCAACCTCTGTCTCCACGTCATCATGCTCACCCAATACGACGCTGGTGGTTCTTACGCGCACAGATTTCTTTCTAGATCGTAATCGTGTGTACCAAATTTGGTTGAAATCTTTCCAGGGGGTTTAGGATGAGCCTTCGTACACATCTGTCAAATGTATTTCACATATACTCAACATATTTCACATGTAATTTTACATATTTCGCACAGCAATTTTTCTCACGCAGCTCAGTGTTTAAAGAGACTAATCCCCTGAAATATGTGCCGTGTAATGATATAATTGTGAAGGTGCATTTAGCGGCGTGTGTGAATATTGCCTGAAAAGTGTTTTCGCGGTTACAGTCAGTAGTAAAGCAGTAGTACATTAAAGCGTGAGGCTTCAAGTCGCAGTGTTATTGTAAGAGCAGCGCAAATGTAGTAAGCAACAAACTTTTCTTTCATCATTTTGTGGGGGTTGTCAGCGAGAAAGTTTCGTAAAAATCTGAAACTGAGTTGGAACAAACATTACACTAAGTACTCTTCCTCAAATACTAACTGAATAAAGTATGGGTATTCGCGTATCGTGGGCTAAACTGCTTTCTCACTCCCATCCATTTGATAGATGGTTCACACCTCCTCGCCACCCCCACCCCTCCCACAGCGATGATTTCCAGATAGTGATATGTGTGCCAAGTTACGCTGAAATCAGTCCAGTGACTTAGGAGAAGATGGGGAACATACATACATACATACATACATACATACATACATACATACATATTTATATTACATATTTGTACCGAAGACTGACTTAACGACTAAGACGACTCCTTTAAACAGATGTCTGCAGGTCTTAAACAGACGTACGTTCAATCACTTTGAGTCCCTAGTTAATACAGGAGGAACGTAGTTACATCGTCTCTAACGATCTCGACTTCAAGGCTTCAGATCATAATTTTGCTTCCTATTAGTTGTCTGTTCTTCAGGTATCCTTCCGAATTTTTCTCACCCCCCCCCTTCTCCCAGCTTCACACTGGGATGTTCCTTCGCACTCTTGCATCAGATGGAAGTGATTTAGTCCTTCGCTGCTGCACGTTTCTAAGGGAAAATTCTCTGATTTCAGCACACAGCAGAAACCTGTGGTACCTAGTTATTTCATCATACTACAGTGTTACTTTTCTCCATTTTCGCTAAGTTTCTTTAAATTTGCCGCAATTGGTGTTAACGTCACTTTTTATCCAAGCTATTAAAACTGTTTCTTGCGGCTATGAAGTTCAGCGCAGCTGAGGCACCTAAGTGTAGCAGCGGTTCAGTTTGAAAGGACGACTCATAGGAAAACGATCAGCGACCAAGAACCTGGGAGTTCGGTGAAAACGTAAACAGTGGGCTTACACACATTATATAGTCAAAACTGAGGAGCTGCTGGTGTGATCCGCGTCAAACTGCTAGGAGCAATAGTGAAACTGGTCAATGTAGTTGTTCTGGTTCACGGAAAATTGCTGATACTGCTTAAGCTTTGTGCAACTCTAATTTTATCCTCAATCCCTTTGAAAGTCGTACATAGGCATCTACATAATATTCATAAATTCCAACATGAAGACACGTTCTTGGAATTTTGAAAGCAGTTTTTGTTTCCAGGGAAAATAGGCTTATTGCTTCGGATGATAGTTTTTATGTCTTCCAATTTTCTGTGTGAATAATTTATCTAGGCTAAGAGCAGGACTGGGCTTAGCACCAAAACTTGCAGCACACTATATTTTATGTTCACTCTGAGTACTTCTATGCCACTGTCCTAAGGGCCAAATAAGATGGTCACCATTGTACAAACTTTATGCGCCGATACTCCATCCTGACATGCGTTCTATAGGTTGTGTCCCGGCAAATAATAGTTGTACAGGCAATATTTTCGGTACGAGGACTGCAGTTTCTCCAGTGATCACCGCCCACGCAGGGTTATGTTGTTTTCACCTGCTTGGTCTCTGATCCATCTCATAAGAGGCCTATCCAGTTCCCTCTTTCCAGTCGGCCGATACTTCATTACCTTTCTGGCAATCAGTCTTCTGTCATTCTGTCAACATGATCCATTTCATCTTAGTGTCTTCAATCTTGTTATTAAGTGAAGAGTTTTTAACCTGATTTTATTTTATTATTTTATCCATTTTACTACAGCCCTTTACAGCTCATGTTCACATATGCTGCCTGTATACGTGATTTTTTTCTTTCTGTTAGTGTCCATGATTCAAAACCACATACAAGAGTAGCTCCAACAACTACTTTATAAGATTTTCCTTTCCTTATTTTTCTTCTCGTAGATCTTCCAGTTGTTCCGCAGATAGCTTTATATTTATTAACCTTCTTCTCAATGTCTTTGTCACAGTTAAAACCAGTATCACAACCTAGATAATTGAAGTGGAATACTTGATCTAAAATTTTCTCATTCTTTGGTTTCGAACTTCCTAGATTCCTCCCCTTGAAAACCATTATCTCCACTTTTCCACCAATCAAAATAGGCCTGTCGTTTTATCCACGACTGAAGCAATGTGGTAATGCCTCATTCCTTTCTCTCCTCATGAACTGTAGGCTCGAAGTTGCTACATTTTTACTGTTAGTGAGGGCAACTTTACACGTCCTCACGTTTTAAGGTAGGTACTAATCTTCGCGTCATATTGATGTCACATTATAAGACAATGTGTACGACGTTTTTAATAAGTAACATTTCTTAATCGTGAGAAGTTTAATATTGCAACTGACGTTACTAAGTTATACAAATATGAACAGATGTGGCTCTATCAGACTTTCCAGACGTACATCAGAAGTCATTTATCAAATGGGATCTTCATTCTAGTCACAGATCAGTCTAGATACCTAACACGATCGTATTTTCGTCAGTAGGCGCATGTATGACAGTGAACCAAAAGCTTTTTCAAGGCCGAACACAATCAAATCCACTTCATTGTTCATTCACAGGCTATCACGTGTAACAAGTGTGAATTGTTTCATATGATCTTATTCATTTTATATCCGTGGAGGAAGTTTGTCTGTTAACTGTAAGCCATAATTTTAAATCGGAATATGTTCTAGAATCTAGATTCAAACAAATATTAGAGGTTGCGTGTGCTATACGGTAGGACAAGTATATAGGCCATTTTTACCTGTTTATTAAATATCGTAAGCTATGCTGGTGGCAGTATTTCTCTGCTCGGAGAATGTGTTAAATTGTGGCTAGTAACCGAACTAATTCAGTTATTTTCCGCAAAGTTTCAGACAAAAACTGTCTGGTTTAGAAGCCTTGCTTCAACACGTTGATTTCACAAATATAAATATCATTAATATCTCTAACGGTACGGAAATTGTATGTGAACAGCATTCCTTTACTGCACGAGAAAGGTTTCATATGACGTTGATGTAATGTAATTTTCAGATCACCAATCGCAACAATTCGCAGGTGTCTGCGACTTCTCGAGGGCGACAGGATCTCCATAAATTGTTCGTAACTTCAGATTTAATTATTTTAAAACTATACTAGGTTATAACTTTCCAATCTGAGTAGTCACGGTTTGGGTTCCTCACTCATACAGGTCAATGAGTGCAACCACAGTGGCAAGGACAATGTCGAGGCGGTATGGGTTTTCTCTCCACGGGCACTCCAAGAACACGGTGACATGTTCAAACGCTTTGCGTATGTTTAAGACCCTGTAGGTATGTAGCTTCGATTCGGTACACTTTATTTTTATAGTGCTCCGTAGGAAGGGACCTACTGGGGTGAGGACCACATCGTCCATTCAGTTTATCTGAAAACTTTCCACACAAAAAATTACATTTAGGAACCGATGGGGTTCCTGTTGACAGTAGACTTGCTGAAACAGCTGGCTGGACAGGGAGGCACTAGAACATATCTGGCAAGACAATAAGAAGCAATATTTATTAATAGTGATGATACACAGTTAAGTAAAACTTCGGTAAGGATGATGCGTGCCGCTTGATCTACACTTACAGTTCCGCTCTATCAAGACTACGGTTTAGTTGTTCTGGTACAGTACGTAAATGACAGCATTACCGGCAGTATTGGTACCATTGGTAGGGAAACACAAATGAATGTGTGAAAGAGATGCTAGGAACCGACGACCATTGTGTATATAATATCGTTACAAAATATAAATTGTAGTTTGTAAGCAATAAAATTAATCGATCGCGTAACTTTTACCCATTTATGGAGAGAAAGCAGTTATTTTCATGGAAGTACAGTTTACATCCACAAACATTAAAATCTACACTTGAGAGCCAAAGAAACTGGTACACATGCCTAGTATCGTGTATGGCTCCCGCGAGCACACAGAAGTGCCGCAACACGACGCGGCATGGACTCGACTAATGTCTGAAGTAGTGCTGCGGGAAACTGACACCATGAATCCTGCAGGGCTGTCCATAAATCCGTAAGAGTACGAAGAGGGTCGAGATAATTCTGAACAGTGCGTTGCATGGTATCCCAGATATGCTTAGTAATGTTCATGTCTGGGGAGATTGGTGGCCAGCGGAAGTGTTTACACTCAGAAGAGTGTTTACACTCAGAAGAGTGTTTACACTCAGAAGAGTGTTTACACTCAGAAGAGTGTTTACACTCAGAAGAGTGTTTACACTCAGAAGAGTGTTTACACTCAGAAGAGTGTTTACACTCAGAAGAGTGTTTACACTCAGAAGAGTGTTTACACTCAGAAGAGTGTTTACACTCAGAAGAGTGTTTACACTCAGAAGAGTGTTTACACTCAGAAGAGTGTTTACACTCAGAAGAGTGTTTACACTCAGAAGAGTGTTTACACTCAGAAGAGTGTTTACACTCAGAAGAGTGTTTACACTCAGAAGAGTGTTTACACTCAGAAGAGTGTTTACACTCAGAAGAGTGTTTACACTCAGAAGAGTGTTTACACTCAGAAGAGTGTTCCTGGAGCCACTCTGTAGCAATTCTGGACGCGTGGGGTGTTGTATTGTCTTGCTGGTATTGCTCAAGTCATTCAGAATGCACAATGGACATGAATGGATGCAGGTGACCAGACAGAATGCTTAAGATGTCCTACCTGTCAGAGCCGTATCTAGGCGTTTCAGGGGTCCAAATCACTCCAACTGCACACGGCCCATGCCATTAGAGCCTCCACTAGCTTCAACAGTCCCCTGCTCACATGCAGGGTATATAGACTCAAGAGGTTATCTCCATACCCGTACACGTCCATCCGCTCGATACAATTTGAAACGAGACTCGTCCGACCAGGCAACATGTTTCTAGGCGTCAACAGCCCAACGTCGGTGTTGACGATACCAGGTGAGGTGTAAGGCTTCTGTAGTGCAGGTAAAGTACACAAGTAGGCCTTCGGTTCCGAAAGTCCATATCGAAGATGTTTCTTTGAATGGTTCGCATGCTGACATTTGTTGATGGCCTAGCATAGATATCTGCAGCAATTAGCGGAGCGGTAGTACTTCTGTCACGGTGAACGATTCTCTTCGGTCATCGTTGGTCCCATTCTTGCAGAATCTTTTTCCGTCCGCAACAGTGTCGGAGATTTGATGTTTTACCGGATTTCTGATATTAAAGTACAATCGTGAAATGGTAGTACGAGAAAATCCACACTTCATCGGTACCTCGGAGGTGCTGTGTCCCATCGTTCGTGCGCCGATAACACCACGTTCGAACTCAAATCTTAATAACCTGCCGTTGTAGTACCAGTAACCGATCTAACAATTGCGCCAGACATTTGTCTTGCATAGGCGTTGCCGACCGTAGCGCTGTATTCTACCTGTTTACGTCTCTCTGCATTGGAATACGCATGCCTATATTAGTTTCTTTGGCGCTTCAATGTATGTAACTTATTTTGTACTCCATAGAACGTTCCTCTTCGTCAAAGATAAGTTTCCTGTTACCAATAGGTGCGAAAGTTGTTTATGAACAACAAACATGTTTCACATAAGCTCGACGAATACCGTAGCGATGTGTTTTTTAATTTTCTTTTTTGAGGAATTGTTTTTTCTATCGCTACATGATGATCTGTAATTGTGTAGAACATCCCTCTGTTTCACGGTACAGATCAAAAGTTTTAGAAAAAAGCTGAACCATACATTGGCAATTTCAATTTTGATATAGATACTGTTCATTCTTAAGTGATAGGAGGATAACTATGTAAACAAAAATGTTTCGTGGGTTACGCGGCCCTTATATATACTCCATCAGTTTTTAGCGGGTTCGCCACTTCCGGTTTCTAGGGGACTGTAGCAAGACAGCATACTTAAACAGAGCGACCGAAATGAGGTAACGCCCGATAGGTATGCAATACTCCTAAAGTACAGGTAACGTGGCTACTGTCTTAACTGATAAAGGCTCCTAGGAAAACTGTTGTGGTCTACGCTTACTAATGGTGCCCTGAGGCAGATTTACAACTCTACGTATACCTAATACAATGTTAAGACTTTGTTTAGACAGTCCATGACCGTCTCAGACTGAAAATATTACGGAGACAGTGAACGGCCCCTGCTGATCTGTAAATAGCGCCTGCTATATCAGAACTGGAGTCATCTAAAAGGACCTGCAGGAACGGTATGAACTGCCTGCCACTGCAGAAGCTGAGTGTTGGTGGCGTATCTTCTGTGCTCCTTGGTGGGTCTCTGACAGAGTACTAGGCTGAAGGAAAGTACACTCCTGGAAATTGAAATAAGAACACCGTGAATTCATTGTCCCAGGAAGGGGAAACTTTATTGACACATTCCTGGGGTCAGATACATCACATGATCACACTGACAGAACCACAGGCACATAGACACAGGGAACAGAGCATGCACAATGTCGGCACTAGTACAGTGTATATCCACCTTTCGCAGCAATGCAGGCTGCTATTCTCCCATGGAGACGATCGTAGAGATGCTGGATGCAGTCCTGCGGAACGGCTTGCCATGCCATTTCCACCTGGCGCCTCAGTTGGACCAGCGTTCGTGCTGGACGTGCAGATCGCGTGAGACGACGCTTCATCCAGTCCCAAATATGCTCAATGGGGGACAGATCCGGAGATCTTGCTGGCCAGGGTAGTTGACTTACACCTTCTAGAGCACGTTGGGTGGCACGGGATACATGCGGACGTGCATTGTCCTGTTGGAACAGCAAGTTCCCTTGCCGGTCTAGGAATGGTAGAACGATGGGTTCGATGACGGTTTGGATGTACCGTGCACTATTCAGTGTCCCCTCGACGATCACCAGTGGTGTACGGCCAGTGTAGGAGATCGCTCCCCACACCATGATGCCGGGTGTTGGCCCTGTGTGCCTCGGTCGTATGCAGTCCTGATTGTGGCGCTCACCTGCACGGCGCCAAACACGCATACGACCATCATTGGCACCAAGGCAGAAGCGACTCTCATCGCTGAAGACGACACGTCTCCATTCGTCCCTCCATTCACGCCTGTCGCGACACCACTGGAGCGGGCTGCACGATGTTGGGGCGTGAGCGGAAGACGGCCTAACGGTGTGCGGGACCGTAGCCCAGCTTCATGGAGACGGTTGCGAATGGTCCTCGCCGATACCCCAGGAGCAACAGTGTCCCTAATTTGCTGGGAAGTGGCGGTGCGGTCCCCTACGGCACTGCGTAGGATCCTACGGTCTTGGCGTGCATCCGTGCGTCGCTGCGGTCCGGTCCCAAGTCGACGGGCACGTGTACCTTCCGCCGACCACTGGCGACAACATCGATGTACTGTGGAGACCTCACGCCCCACGTGTTGAGCAATTCGGCGGTACGTCCACCCGGCCTCCCGCATGCCCACTATACGCCCTCGCTCAAAGTCTGTCAACTGCACATACGGTTCACGTCCACGCTGTCGCGGCATGCTACCAGTGTTAAAGACTGCGATGGAGCTCCGTATGCCACGGCAAACTGGCTGACACTGACGGCGGCGGTGCACAAATGCTGCGCAGCTAGCGCCATTCGACGGCCAACACCGCGGTTCCTGGTGTGTCCGCTGTGCCGTGCGTGTGATCATTGCTTGTACAGCCCTCTCGCAGTGTCCGGAGCAAGTATGGTGGGTCTGACACACCGGTGTCAATGTGTTCTTTTTTCCATTTCCAGGAGTGTAGTGTGCGGTTTACAGCGCTCTCTGGCGACTGGTAACTTTACTTCCGGAGGAATACAACGCCCTGGTGGACGTGGGTTGGAAGCAGGAGGTAGTCTCGATTCGTAAGCACCATCTGGGGGCGGCTGCTGAGAAAGGAAAAGGTGCCTGGCCTGTGGTTACGCCAATGTGGTGGCAGCCTCTCGTAGGATTGGTGTGTACCACTGAGCTCTATGTACAGCCTTTCCGCAAATGACTTAAGCCAAGCCTGAATAGTTGGTCGGAACAGTGGTTTCCTTCCACATTGTCTGAAAGTTTTATTGCTTGTGAGTATCATATTCAGTCTTACATATGTCTATGGCGTTCAGATTTTTCATGGAAAAATTATTTGTGAAAAATGAATTTCTAGTTGTCTTGTCATAGTGTAATCAGCCCCAAATTTATTTTATTCGCTGCGCGTCATATGTAAATCATTAATTACAATTTTCTGACACAATGACCAGCAGTGTGCATCTTTTAGCATTTAGTGTTGTTGCCAGACGTTGTAGAGTATATAAGGAGTGTTGAATGATAACTGTGAAGTTCACGAGGATGTCGCATACTAGTGAGGCAGTGATATCAGCATCTGACTATTGGAAAGGTGTGTCGGCATTTGGCCAGCTGGTCAAATATTGTAGAATTCAGATCTGTGGGCACTCGGATGTGACAGTTGTCTGATGTTGGACTGCATGGGAACGTCAGGGTAGGCATACTCGTCAAGGTTCCGGTCGACCACGAATTGCGGTGACAAAGGCAAATTGCCGTTCTGTGCACAAATTACACTCCTTCGCCTGCCATTTGAGAACAAGTAAGACTACCCGCGAAGTTCTGTGCCAGCCTGCAACTTTGGTGGGAGACTAGCAGCAACCGGATAAGGAATTACCATCCCGTATGTAGGTTGCCCCTAACACCAGAACACAAATGGCTGAGTTCGGAATGGTGCTCTGACTGGGAAGCATGGACTACTAATGAATGGTATCGCATTCTGTTCAGTGATGACTTCGTCTTGCACCGCCACTGAACGTCGTCGGCAGATACGGTGGTGACCAGGGGTGAGGTCTCGTTCTTCTAGTATTATGGAGACACACATGGTGTGGGGAGACGTCGGGTATGACTTCAGGTCACGGCTGGTAGAGATTGAGGAAATTCTAACAGCATAGCAGTCCGCCACGGACATCCTACGTCTTCATGTATTACCTCTCATGCGACAGTATTGTGGTGCCATTTTTTCAAACGAGCAATGTTCGCGTGATGTTGAGATACATTTATAGCTAGAAAGATACCCATATGTCTGTGCCGTAAAATGGAGGTACCATATCGGAAGTAAACTGTCCCAGTGGCAGTATCCAGGATACCATGGACCAGTTGTATAAGTTGTAGGCCAGTTTACCTCAGGAGAAGATTAAGTTGCTTTGTAAAACCCTTCCCAACCGAGTAGCGCACCCCGCCGGGCCGGAGAAGGTGAAACGTCACTCGTACTGTCAAATTCTTTGCAAATCTGATAGCCTTGTAATCGCTCGAATATCATATGCCCTCTCAGCCTGTGAACATCTGAAATTTGAAGTGGCAATCGAACGAGTCAAAAAGGAGAGGGGGGGGAGGGAATAGGGAACAGGGAGGAGGGAGGAGGGATAACGTTTAGATGAGACAATAGTAGTGGAGCGGCAATCAAGGGCGCGCAGTGTGGTGGCCACCCGCTGGACCTGGTCTGTCTGACCAAACGCCGTCAGCACCTCCTGTTACTGCAGCTTCATCCATTGTGTGAAGCCGGACTGTTTCAGTGCTCCCTTTCCAGACGGCCAAAAACTGCATCGTACTTGACAGTTTCTCAGTAATCACAATACATAAAAATGATTGGGCTAAAATAATTTAGAGTTTGCAAGGTATATCGTCGGTGCAACAATGTTCAGCTGAGGCCCTAAGGAAAAAGATTCGTGAGCTGTCTGAAAACATAAAATAAAAACGTGGTTCTGAAAATGAGAAATCACAGGCCATTCGGGGATAAGAGATGCCAAAAGTAAGACTATGAATTTGGTCCCAGTTAGATTACTTCTCTAATTACCGATTGTGTTCTAGACGTGGGGGTCACGCAGAATTTTTGGTAAGCACCTCTGTTGCACCACGCAGACCCATTGTCTGCAGGTATTGTATACAGCTAATCACCAGTTTTTCTTGCTCATACCAGTTACACAAAACTGAAAACGTACTCTTTTCTTGACAGGAGACAGAATTCCCACAATTCAACAGGAGACACTTCAGATTTTTTTATATTTGTCCATGTAAGCCCAAAACGCAAAAGAATATCCTTCTGGTTAGAATACTCAGAGAAGAATTAAATATTTCTCTCAAATAAAGTTGGCACTATTCCCTGTAATAGAAGATTAGGATATCATTTTTCCTTGTAGCTGGATTTAGACCCCTTTCTCACAAGGAGGCCTTTCCGTCCCTACTCTTACTTCTACGGCAGTAGCAGGCAGGCTCTCTCATCAGGCCGAAATTCATGATCTTTGAAGCGAAAAATCTTCGATTTGTTGCCTCTGCTTCTCAAACGCAATCAGCATTCTGCACTAGGCTGTTCATTGTGTTACCTCATTGTCCTTCAGGGATGTTAATCTTTAATGTGTTACAGCTAGGGCCGCAGCCTAGGCTACAATATCAAAAAACATTATAATTTTAAAATGCATTTGTCTTACTTGAGTGATACAGGCTCTGTCAACCGTAAAACACGTATTCGCAATTATTTTGGATGGGCTTGTTCTGCTGAATTTTGCAGTGGGCAGCTGATAAGAACTGTCAGCATTCACATACCAAACGACATGCTCCCTCGCATCAAATAAATTACAGATGGCGCCCGGTGAAACGTTTGGTAATTCATTTAGCGAAATCGCTAAGACCTGGAAAACAGGAGTAAACAGGATTCCAGCTTTATGGAGTGAGTTAATTTCGCAGGAAGCAGATTCGTTCCGTAGTTAATTTCATCCAGACCAGGACCCACAAAACCTTTCACTCAATGTCCCCAGACATGATTCCTGAACACTTGGAGCTGAGGAAACCACTTTCACATAACTCTGGGGTTTACGAGCTATTTCGCAACTACAAAAGATGTCTTAAGACCTATATCCTATATCCTCCTGACTTTTGATGTCATTTCAGTTTCATATGGTCACCATGCGCGCTTTAGCAGGAAATTGTCAAATAAACAAATGCGTTAAGAAAATAAACCTCTTTTCAACGTAGCAAATTATTACGAATTAGCTTATATTGAAAGCGTAGCTTGCTGTGGTGCCAGGAGAGTAGATTTTGATTCTCAGGCTGGCACAGCTGATGCTGGCTGCTGGGCCGAGCGAGCCGAGTGATTGCCTGACGCTGCGTGGAATACGTTGCACGTACTCTCTACAGATCTGAAAAATTACTATTAAATATTGTCTGTCTTTCTCATACTTAGTATACCAAACTCTAAGGATAACACAACCATACTGTTAAAATATCAAACCAATAACTCCAGTACTTTCGTGGGTACAATTTATCTAAAACACGTAACCGTGCTGGCATTGGCATTACATTGAATTAGGGTCTGTAATGTATTCATCTGTAACATCAGCTGAAACTAACACCAAGAGCATAGGTTCATATAATCTAATTTTCTTTAGTTTCTTTGCCACATTTCTGACATGATTAAAAGTACTTTGGAAACTTATTTGTGTGTGTGGTGTGTGTGTGGTGTGTGTGTGTGTGTGTGTGTGTGTGTGTGTGTGTGTGTGTGTGTAGATAGATAGATAGATAGAGAGAGAGAGAGAGAGAGAGAGAGAGAGAGAGAGAGAGAGAGAGAGAACGGATGACTTACGTAAAGTAAGAATGTGATATTTTATTAAAACTAAGTAAATGTATGAATCAGACGGTTATTGTGCAATAGGAAATTTCTGACGTTTGTCAGTGAGCTTGATTTTGTAAAAGGCAGCCAGAAGGAGCGTTGAGTATTAAATTTATTAATAATTTTCTGAAAAGGAATAAATTTTTTCATTAAATTTTATATAGCTTCGGAATTAAGATTCTAGTCTAAATTATTAGCGGTAAACTTGTAGACATCACAAATACCACGAATATAGAAGTGCTCTAAATGACCTGATTGGCTGCTTTGGGCTTTTGTAGGGCTTTGTGCCTCAGCTCTGAGACGGGATAGCCGCTCGGGCGCCGTCGTCTGGTAAACCGCGCTGATCAAATTTGTATCAAAAAGAGTAGATTCCCACGTTTGATCAGTTCTCGTGTCGTTGAAGAGACGCGACTACAGTATTGAGTATACTATGAATCTTTTTTTATTCTAGAAAATATTCACATGTGAACATTTCATGCCTTACATAACTCCGCGTTGCGTGTTTCGCAGAGATTACTAGACATTATGGCCATCACTTCTTTACAAGAAGTCTACTGAATGATTGAATGTGTTAAATCGTAAGCAGTCGTGGGTCAGTGGCTGTTTAGGACGTTCAAAATACCGAGTCGGACTAAATATTTCAGATGTGAACTTGTAACACAGTAACATTGCATAATTGACGTCGGGATATTAAATATGCATTTGATAGCCATTTTCCGTGTTTTAAAGACAGTAAACCAACTTACATTTAAGATATTTTTTCAAACGAGTCTTGCAAGAATCCCGAACGCTCGATAGTTTAACTTTCGGCTACTGCCCATGGATTAGAATTGCGTTGTAGGTATTAGTCGAATTTTTGTTAACGCTGCTTTTCTCGGATAAATCAGTATCTACCAGCGCACTGTGAATGGGCAGACAACCTGAAACCTACCTAGGTAGGTGGACTGACTGTTTAAAGAACAGTGAGAGAACAGCCCGCCCAGCCGCAATTTGTATACAACAATATTTTTAATTCTGCAAAAACAAAAAATTTATAAACATCCCTACTACATAATTATGACGGCTGTACTCGCCATTACGAGAGAATAACAGCAAAGTAAATCTATAACTGTAATTTTTTTGGTTTATCACAATTCCCTGTGGCGGAGCAGGCACCACGAGTTCAGCACAGGGGTATCTAGATCCTAAACAAGACCCTGCTTACAGCGTAATGTTTAGGAGTGATTCCTTGCTTGCCACGACAGGTCTTACATCACAAAAGGGAACAGTGAGAGCGTCATGTGGTGTTCAAAGTAATATCGTAATTGTCATTCGTAGACGTCGTTTCTAATGATTTAAATCTCTATATTGCATTCTCGTTTTTACACTTAAATTGCATTAATAATCCATCAGTGCCTAAATTCAATATTAGAAAAAAGTACTGTACGTAGTTTTGACGAAGTCGAGCAAGCAGCTGCCACAAGTGGCATTTTCCAACAATGATGCTCGTGCGTAAACAGTCGTCTACATAGTGGGTTTGCCGTGCTATTATGAATAAATCGATCCATTCCCTTGACACGAAAAATGAAATATTCAAAGAAAAATGAGCAGAACCTACGTATACCGTGGTCCCCCCCCCCCCCCCCCCCTCCCCCGCGGCATGTGCTGTTTCTCTTCTCACGAAATTGACACTAGTAGTCCAGCTGTTGATTTTTATGAGATTTGGTTTGTACATTTGAAGATTTGGACACCTTATTTCCAATTTGGAAATGTCATGAGTGAATTTTTGTAGTGAAGAATAAGTAATTGCTTTGTTAATCTGTTAAGGAGCGGTAACGTATGTGTATAGCCACACTTCTTTACGAGGCTCCTCTGGAAAGTCATGACGCTCGAGTTTCAACGAATTTCTGATGTGAAATCAGTAGAAACATTACTTAGCTTACGAGCTTAACACAAAGCGATGAGCTAAAACACTGCTTACAAGGTTTAAAATTGACTTTGGTGTTGGGGCTTAATAAGTCTCACACTGCAAATTAAAAATTCAAGCTAGGAGTACCTTAAACAGAAGATTAATCGGGCAGTAATTACGATCATCGTTCTAGGGGCCCCCCCTGCGGGTCCGGGGTAAGAATAGGCCCGAGGTATTCCTGCCTGTCGTAAGAGGCGACTAAAAGGAGTTTCAACCTTTTCGGCCTTCTATGTGATGGTCCCCCTTGGGGTTTGACCTCCATTTTTCAAAATTCTACAGAAGTACGAGCCTTTTGGGGAGGGACACCTTACGTGGTGTACCACTGGTCCTAAGTGCACTAAGACCTTGGCACTCAGCATTGCACCGGCGTTGTAACCATACCCACTATTCCTCAAATTGGGCCTAAACGCCTGATGGGTTGTCCAAGTTACGCCCATAGTGCATCCCCATCTGCACCAGCGATCATGATGGACTTTCCATGGCACCAGAAATCCAGCACGGTAGCCAGCCCGTTGTGGTGGGGTCGTCATGTACCCTCTAGGTTGTAGCCCCCTGACAACACAGGGATCGTACTGCCGATACCTGAGCTGCACCCTCCCCACGTCGGCCAAGGAATAGATGGCCGTTTCCTTGGGGCATCAGACTCCCGGCAACGGTCATCCTGCCAGGTGGCCCCTGCTGAGGCTGGGTGGCGCCTGTGGGGAGAGCCCCTGGTCGGAGTGGGTGGTATCGGGGCAGACGTTTCGCAGATGCAAAGGTCAACACGTATCAGGTCGCTCTGCGGCCGAGTCTTTCAAAAGAAAAGGTACCGTTTCTAGTTCTGGTTCTCCTGCCCTTTCCCCCTTAGCCACTCCATGGGAGGAGGGACAGGCCCGCCGGCTTGGGGCGAAGTACTTCCCCCGCTATTTGGTCTGTTCTCGAACCGATGGGGGGATGTTCGCCACCTCCAAGACCATGTTCTTTGTTCAGCACATTGAGGACATCTTTGGGGAAATCGAGGCTCTCAGTAAGATGGGTTCGGGGTCCGTTCTTATAAAGACCACCTCTGCCACACAGTCGGCGGCGCTCCAGGCGTGCGACCGCCTAGGGGACATCCCAGTATCCATTGTCTCACATCTGGCACTAAAAAGGACGCAGGGGGTTATTTTTCATCGTGACCTCCTGCTACAATCTGATGAGGAGCTCAGGGCCAACCTGGAGCGCCGTGGCGTGCACTTCGTTTGCCTCAGTTGTGTCCACTCCTTCCGCGGTATCCTCACCCCTATCCTGTCCCCCCTCCGCCCATCAGGGGGCTCTGCCTCCGCCTCCCAAATCCCTCCCTTCTGAATCCTCCTCCCCCGTGGCCCCCACCCCCTCTGCCCCAGGGGCCACACTTCCTCCTCCTCCCCCCCCCCCCCCCGCCGCCTAGCGATCCTCTTCTCAGGCGTCCATCGGGGAAATGTTCCGGACCCCAGCTTCCGAGGTCCGGCGTTCCAAAACGGACCCCGCGCGTGAGGACCTTCTTCGGGTCCAGCCCACCATCCCTGTGCCTCCTCGGCCTTCCAAGAAGGCCTCCAAGAAGAAGTCTCTACCCCCTTTCCACCCCGGCGCGTTTCGTCTGACGCTCCATCCGTGAGTCGCTGCTCCTGGCCGTCCTCAGTTTCGCCGGGATGCTCTGCTGCCAGGCGCTCAGCTGGCCTCTCGTCGGCAAATGATGCTGCCCCTCCTACACAACCAGGGACAGCGGCCACAGCTGGCGACGACTCGATGGAACCGGATCCGCCTCCCGCCGGTTGTAGCGTTGTTCCCTCGCAACCTGGCTCTCCGCGGCCGTCGAGGTGACCAGCTCTTCCCCCGTCTCGTTCCCCCAACTTTTTGACTAGCGATGGCCTTGTTACATTGGAACATAAGAGGTATTCGATCTAATCGGGAGGAATTACAACTGCTCCTCCGCCTGCACTGTCCGCTCGTCCTTGGTCTCCAGGAAACCAAGTTGTGCCCGACTGACCGTATTGCCTTTACCCACTATACCTCGGAGCGGTATGACCTCACCCCTGTGGACGGTATCCCAGCTCATGGTGGGGTCATGTTGCTCGTTCGGGACGATGTCTATTACCATCCCATCCCATTGACCACCCCACTCCAAGCAATAGCTGTCCGTATTACTCTTTTTGCTTTTACTTTTTCAGTTTGTACCATCTACACTACGTCATCTGCTGTTAGTCGGGCTGACATGAAGCACCTGATCGTTCAGCTTCCCCCACCGTTTTTATTGTTGGGCGACTTCAATGCCCATCATCCCCTTTGGGGCTCTCCTGCATCCTGTCAAAGAGGCTCACTCTTGGCGGATGTCTTCAACCATCTCAATCTTGTCTGCCTCAATACCGGCACCCCGACTTTCCTCTCGGACTCTACTCATACCTACTCCCACTTGGACCTCTCGATCTGTTCTACCACTCTTGCCCGTCGGTTCGAGTGGTATGCCCTTTCTGACACCTATTCGAGCGACCATTTCCCCTGTGCCGTTCGTCTCCTGCACCACACCCCATCCCCACGTCCTTCGCGCTGGAACATACTGAAAGCTGACTGGGGACTTTACTCCTCCCTGGCGACCTTTCCGGACCACGATTTTCTCAGTTGAGACAGTCAGGTCGAATACCTCACGGCTGTTATCATCAATGCTGCCGAACGTTCCATTCCTCGTACTACCTCTTCTTCACGTCGCGTTTCCGTCCCCTGGTGGACCGAGGCTTGTAGGGACGCTATCCGTGCTCGACGATGTGCTTTACGCACCTTTCGCCGCCATCCTACGTTGGCGAATTGTATTGAATACAAACGACTCAGAGCGCAATGCCGTAGAGTCCTCAAAGACAGCAAAAAAGCTTGTTGGGCCTCTTTCACCAGCTCCTTTAACAGTTTTACTCCCTCTTTCGTCGTTTGGGGTGGCCTGCGCCGGCTGTCGGGCATTAAGGCCCACTCCTCGGTACCTGGCCTGACCTCAGGTAATGAGGTCCTTGTTGATCCTGTAGCTGTCTCCAACGCCTTTGGCCGCTTTTTCGCAGAGGTTTCAAGCTCCACCCATTACCACCCTGCCTTCCTTCCCAGGAAAGAGGCAGAAGAGGCTCGGCGACCTTCCTTCCACTCGCTGAATCTGGAAACTTATAATGCCCCCTTTACTATGCAGGAACTTGAACGTGCGCTTGCACTGTCCCGATCCTCTGCTCCGGGGCCAGATGCCATTCACGTTCAGATGCTGGCACACCTTTCTCCGGCGGGCAAAAGCTTCCTTCTTCGTACCTACAATCGCGTCTGGACCGAAGGTCGGGTCCCCATGCGTTGGCGTGACGCCGTCGTTGTTCCTATACCCAAACCCGGGAAGGATAGACACCTTCCTTCTAGTTACCGCCCCATTTCTCTTACAAGCTGTGTCTGTAAGGTGATGAAGCGCATGGTTAATGCCCAGTTAGTCTGGATTCTTGAATCTCGACGACTACTTACTAATGTCCAATGCGGCTTTCGTCGCCGCCACTCCACTGTTGACCACCCTGTGACCTTGTCGACATTCATCATGAACAACTTTTTGCGAAGGCGCCAAACGGTAGCCGTGTTCTTCGACTTGGAGAAGGCTTATGATACCTGTTGGAGAGGAGGTATCCTCCGCACTATGCACAGGTGGGGCCTACGCGGTCGCCTGCCCCTTTTTATTGATTCCTTTTTAACGGATCGAAAGTTTAGGGTACGTGTCGGTTCCGTATTGTCCGACGTCTTCCTCCAGGAGAACGGAGTGCCTCAGGGCTCCATCTTGAGCGTAGCTCTTTTTGCCATCGCAAACAATCCAATTATGGATTGTATTCCACCTAATGTCTCAGGCTCTCTCTTTGTCGATGACTTCGTGATCTACTGCAGTGCCCAGAGAACATGCCTCCTGGAGCGCTGCCTTCAGGGTTGTCTAGACAGCCTCTACTCATGGAGCGTGACAAATGGCTTCCGGTTCTCTGAAGAGAAGACGGTTTGTATCAACTTTTGGCGCTATAAAGCGTTCCTTCCGCCATCCTTACATCTCGGTCCCGTTGTTCTCCCATTCGTGGAAACAACTAAGTTTCTAGGGCTCACGTTGGACAGGAAACTGAGTTGGTCTCCGCATGTCTCTTATTTGGCGGCCCGTTGTACACGTTCCTTTAATGTCCTCAGAGTTCTTAGTGGTTCTTCTTGGGGAGCGGATTGCACTGTCCTGCTTTGCTTGTATCAGTCCATTGTCCGATCGAAGCTGGATTATGGGAGCTTCGTCTACTCGTTCGCTCGGCTATCCCTCTTACGCCGGCTCAACTCCATCCACCATCGGGGGATACGTCTTGCGACCAGAGCCTTCTACACTAGTCCTGTGGAGAGTCCTTATGCTGAAGCTGCCGAATTACCATTGACCTACCGGCGCGACGTACTGCTGTGTCGGTATGCCTGCCAGCTGTTGTCTATGCCCGACCACCCCTCTTACCAGTCCTTCGTCGCAGATTCTCTCGACCGTCAGTATAGGTTGTATGTGTCTGCCCTGCTGCCTCCCGGAGTCCGCTTCCGTCGCCTGCTTCGGCAATTGGATTTTGCCCTCCCTACCACCTTCAGTGAGAGCCCGACACCACCTTGGCTCCAGGCTCCGGTTCATATTTATCTCGACCTCAGCTCACTCCCGAAGGAGGGTACTCCGGCTGCAGTGTATTGCTCACGGTTTGTCGAACTTCGTGCTCGACTTGCCGGTCACACCTTTATTTACACCGATGGCTCCAAAACTGACGATGGTGTCGGCTGTGCCTTTGTTGTTGGGCCGCCACCTTTAAATACCGGCTCCCCGACCAATGTTCCAGCTTTACGGCCGAGGTTTTTGCTCTCCATCAGGCCATTCAGTATGCCTGCCGCCACCACCATTCATCGTATGTACTCTGCTCTGACTCACTCAGTGCTCTTCAGAGCCTTGGAGCTCCCTATCCGGTCCATCCCTTGGTTCAACGGATACAGCAGTCCCTCCATTCTTTCCCTGATAATGGTGGTTCTGTCAGCTTTCTGTGGGTTCCCGGGCATGTAGGAGTGCCTGTGAATGAGGCTGCAGATGCTGCAGCCAAGGCTGCAGTCCTCCTGCCTCGGCCAGCCTCCCATTGTGTCCCGTCATCCGACGTTCGTGGGGATGTATGTAAGAGGCTTGTGTCGTTGTGGTGGGATGCTTGGTCATCCCTCCAAGTAAACAAGCTCCAGGCAGTAAAACCGCTCCCAACTGCTTGGACAACCTCCTCCCGACCATCTCGGTGAGAGGAGGTCCTTCTGACCAGGTTGCGGATTGGGCATTGCCGGTTTAGCCACCGCTACCTGCTCTCCGGTGACCCAGCCCAGCAGTGCCCTTGTGGTCAGGCATTAACAGTGCGCCATGTTTTATAGTCGTGTCCCCGTTTTAGTCAATTTCGTGTTGTCCTGTCCCTTCCATCTACTTTACCAGATGTTTTAGCTGATGATGCTCGAGCAGCTGCTCGTATTCTGCGTTTTATAACTTTAACTGGCTTGTCCAAAGACATCTAACCTTTTTTACTTATTTTATCTGCATCCTTGTCAGGTCCTTCTGGTGTTCCCCCCAATCCCCTTGAGTTTTACTAGATTCCATGTGCTCTAACAACAGTGACTCGGCGCTAATGACCTCAGCAGTTGAGCGCCCTTAAACCCCACCCAAAAAAAAAAAAAAATCTAGGGGCATCTGACTTCTCGAAGAAGAAAGGAAACCCTGACCACTTTGCAAACAGCGTTTTCGCTTCGGAATTGTTGAAATATGCGGACATCGTACTTCTGAAAGGATTTGCGTCTTACGTCGTATACATAGTGTTTCAGTAAACAGAATACGCTCTGAATAAATTTGCTTCTAAACTTCCTCAAGAGATAAAACCTAACTAGTTTCCTGGATCGTTATCAAATCATCCAGATAGTCCACTTTATTATAAATATGTTCAGGACGCTACTGCCAACTTCTCTAAAATGGGCGTGGCCCCCATATGACAACATTTAGATTTTTAAGTGCAGAGTAATCGTAAAAAGAACTCTGCTGCTAATGCAGCAGTTCTGAAATCGTACTTTCGAAACTAACGCTCCTACTGCTGTTTGAAAGGAATGTGAGCTCTCTGAAACACATTCTCACTCGAGTTAGGACAAGGTCTAGAACTCTTGGCAAAGCCACACGCCTTAGTGGCATGCGTCATGCGTGGACAGCCGAGAGATTAAATCGCGGTCAGTGCCCTAGATATTCATCAAAGAATGCAGGCCAGGTCTCAAAAATTTTCAGGGTCAAACCACGCAGTGTGCTGGTGTACATGCATGCCAGTATATTTACCCATGGTAATGCCGAATCAAGGCAGAACGCCCTAATTTTACATTCCTAGAGTTTGACGGAAAGCCAAGAAATACGTACGTACAAAAAGGGGAGAAAATATACAACTGAAAAGATTTCTTGGTAAGTTCTGTAAGTTACAATTACGAAACAATCCATGTACACAAAACTTTTTATTCTTTGAACTGTCGAAATCGTTTACGGATACTACATTACTTAAGACACTGTAAGATAACTGTAACACAGTTATCACTGTAAAGGTCCATCCAGACACTAAATGCAAGCAACTCTCCATATTTGCTGCAGCATTATGCTCACTCTTGTGTTTTCTGGTAGGTTAAAATTATGCACTACATTGACTCCAGTCTGGACTGTCACAGCCAGTGTTTTTACCGAGTTACCCAGACATGATCTGGGTTAGCCAGTCTGTTGTGCTCCAGACAGCACATAACTGACATGGTCTACATCCTAGACGACCTCCTCACTACGGATCAACTGGAATGAAAGTAAATCTAATCTAAAATGTCCGTTGCTGAAGTTTGAATTGCCCATGATGTTGCGCATGAGCGTCACACACTGGGTGTACAGGTCTGCTCATAAAAGTAAAGAACACTCGTAGCTTTTAGTGTATCAGAACTTACATATTTTTGACAGAATGACGACCCACCTGCTAAAAAACACGCAAGAACATGCGATGTCATTCATAACATTGCAGATCTAGTGACGCTACTTCATTTCGTGATGTAGAACCGAGCGGTAAGCAGTATCAAAAGTCTCCATCTGTAGCATGAACCCAAACTTCCACACGCAACAAAAATGACGTCACTCGAATGTCATCACCAAAGTTGCGTGTAGAAACATTAAAATTCGTGTCATGCCATTAGAGTGACTTAACTTTTAGCCACACTTTTTGTGACGCTACTTCTCATCTCCCACCACAGTTAGCGTCAGAAGCTGCCACCATCTGGGAGCTAACGTGCCGTATTTGATGGTTTTCTTATTTATACTGGTAATTACGAAAATATGTAGTTTTAATGATAGACTGCATGGTCTCTCCAAAACGCATAGTTTTGAGTATGGTTTATTATGATACGATGTTTATCGCCAAAGATCCCTGCAGTGTTTCAAGCAACATCCTTTGTGGAACAACCTTTTGGAGACTTTCTGCTAAGGCTCGCTCTCTATATAAATGCACTAAGAAGGAACGTGGGAGCACTACATCTACTCTCTGGAAATGTCTCTTCATCCTAGGTGTGGGCAAAGCTCCATAGTCTTCTGGGCCATCAAAGAGCCACAACTGTACCAGTTCTCTTCCTTCAGGATAGTATCTGTTCTGATACATTATCTATTGCCGAATACCTTGCGACCCACCTTGCCTCGGCTCATGATACGGCCTTGGGTCCTGATACCATTTACAATAAGGCACACTGTCTGAAAATTACGCCTGACACCATCACATTCTACTTGCTTTCTTTGTCTGGGATTTCTGATGCTCCCTACTAATTTTTATTACTCAGCTTTTAGCCCAGCAGTTGTTCTGGGTTACAATTAGTACTTCTCAGCTCTTCATGGGTTCTAGAGAACAGTGTCCCACAGGGCTATGTTCTAAGTGTCACCCCATAAGGGGCTCAGCATTAGTTTGCTGATTACGGGCTTGGTGAGTTGGGGACTGGTAAGCGCCACCATTCCTGTCAATGTTAAGTTCTGGTAATACTCCAGTGACCACTGTGGGGTGCAGCACTGGAATGTTGTTTCGGAGAACAGGGGTCTTGGCTTCACTGCCTGGACTGCGAGGAAGGTACTCACCTACATAAAAAAAACCTCAACAAGATGTGCTACGAGCTGAGGAGGTGAATGGCTGTTGAGGAAAAACAATCTTTAGCGAGCAACCTCTGGAGCACCTGCCGCCCCCCCCCCCCCCCATCGCCCACTTGTATAAGGCTTGCTCAGGCATTCAGAGCTCTGCATGGGTTGATGGTTGTTTCCCTAGCGTCTCGTTGAATCCCTATGGAACTGTTTCATGAAACTACTACTCCTCACAGGGAAGGTGTACCATCAGGCAGCACCTACACCCACTCCTCAGAGCTTTTAGTTAGAAACTGCTAATTCCAACCAAATATCGAAGCCTCTGGGATGTAAGGCCTTATATGACTACCCAGTCGTGGCTGATTTGAATAACACTCTTAACTTAGTAAGCTCCAGTATAATGGACCGAGCAGAGTTAAGTGACGAATGGAAGAATGTGGGCATCACAGAGGTGCAAAATTATGTGAGGAGTGTCAATGGCAATTTGGAAAAATCGGCAACATTTATTCTAACGTTTAGTACAAGAATTACTGGAACATATTCTTGCAGGCTATATCTGCCTTCAGGTTTACCTGTTTGTTCCTCACCCTATGTGATGCTATAAATGTCAAAGATCTGGCCATACCACTATGGGATGTAACGAGAAAGCTACATGTGGCAGTCGTGGAGGCTTCAAGACACTGTGCACTTTCTGGGCTTATTATTTGACTCGAAATTAACATGGCTCCCACACCTGAAAGACCTACGAACAAAAGGCTTCTGGTCGTTGAACATTTGGAAATGCCTTGGTGGAAAAACATGGGGAGCTGACAGGTCCCATCTCCAGCAGTTTCATAGGGCATTTGTTCGATCACAGATTATGGCAGTGTGTTCTATGGCTCGGCGTGTCCTTCCTACCTCTGGATGTTAGCTGCTGTTCACCACGAGGGCATTCAGATATCGACTGGAGCCTTTTGGACCAGACCAGTTCAGAGCCTGTGTGCAGAGGCTGGTGAACAACCACTCTGGATTTGGCAACTTATCTTTTCGGCTCGATAGGCGCTGAAAACCTCAGTGTCACCTCAGTCATTGGCATTTAGTTCAGTGATCCAACCCACCTTCGAGCGACTGTTCAGAAATCGGCCCCAAGCGACCTAGACATTTGGTATACGTGCTACAAACTGTATCAAGGATCTGGATCTCTCGGGCATTAAAATATACTCTCAGGGATAGAACGCACTGCCACCTTGGGGTCTTCAGAGGCCCAAAGTGATATTAAGCTTGACACAGTACAAGAAAAGTTGTACTCCAGATTTGGTTTTTACAACTTTGTTTTCGTCTATTTTAAGTATGTACGATAGTTTTATCGTTATTTACACAGATGGATCCCAGCAGGAGAATGCTCTCGGTTGTTCTGCTGTTTTCCCTCATAGAGTTCTTAAAGTGCGTCTTCCAGAACAATTTACAAATTATGATGCCGAGTTAATGGCATACTGAGGGCACTGGAGAGGATTCAGACATCACTGTACGAGTTTTCTTGTCTGTTCAGACTCATACTGCACTGCATGCACTTCACCAAATGTATCTGGTAGACACGCTGATTCAGCTCATCCATGACTCCTTAGAGTGGCTCCAACACTGTGGCAAGGTGATCATCTTTTGCTGGGTATCTGGCCCCATTGGGATACAGGGTAACGACACAGCTGGGATAGTGCTGTCCATCAATGTCCCGTTGCACGCCATTATCTCATTTTCTGACAGATGTATCATGTCAGTGGGAGACGGAATGGTTGCAACAAACTGCTGTCACTCAAATCGACCACAAAGGCTTGGCCGATTTCATGTCAGCCTCATCGCTGGAAAGAGGTTTTGCTTATCAGACTGTGCATTGGGCATAGCCCTTTCACACATGGCTTTCTTCTCCTGCAGGAGGATAGACCATTCTGAGATGTTTGTGGCATGCCGCTTTCAGTTCAGCATTTTGTGGCTACTTCTGTCCTGTATACTGAAATTAGTGCTGCCTTGGTCTCGCTGGGGATCTGCCCACCATCATCGCACATACTGATACCAGTGTTACAAGAGTGGTTGAATATTGTTAACTGTCAGTCCTCATCCCTAAATTGGTGGGGAATGGCTGAAAACTTAAATACGTTATAAATTGCTCTTCATGTGGGGACAGCCTTCATCCCTACCCATGAGATTTGCATGTTAACTTTTCGTCAGGGTGCTGATCATGATCATAATGATGTTGAATGCACGCTCAGGCATCAGCATCAACAACAACAACAGCAACAAGTGTCACACCCATCACTATCAATGTGCTAGTGAACTCTCTTGGAGCACTGGTCATCTCTGTGCTACAGGTGAATAACTTTCATATTTGGCACAGCTCCCACCCTCAAGCCTTGGCTTAATGCCAGCTTCAGGGGACCACCTGATGGGCCTGTGTTTGGACTCTGTCCCATGGTTTCCAATTCTCTCCTGCAAAAACGCAGATAAAACATATTTGTTGTATTACAGCCCATCCAGACCCAGAACTCACTTGTGTACACAGTGCTTGGACATTGTTGCAGTCTGGATTTTTCGGACTCATCCTTGAAAAGAAGTTGGCTTGGCTGTCCCATCACCATCAACTAAAGACCAACTGCATGCAAAAGCATAATGCTCCGTTTCCTTGCCCAAACCTTGTGGGGTGAGGATCAAACTACTCTCCTTTGTATCTACCAAACTCTGGTCCAATCCCATTTGGACTACAGTTGCCAGGTTTATGGCTCAGCAGCACTTTCACCCTTTAAATTGTTACACCCAGTCATAATCATAGTTAGACTGGCCACTGGGCCCTTCTGAACTTGTCCCATAGACAGTTTCCTTGCCAAAGCAGCTTCCTCCCTCCTAAGTTATGATGGTACCTACTCTTGTTCACCTACACAGTCTTCTATTTGACAATCTTTAGACCATCCCACATTTCCTATTCCTTCTGTATACAAGGGGCAACCCAAACAGCCATCCTGAGGTTGGATTACAAATAGGAATGTAGGTCATAGCTCTCTACCCGTACCTATCCCCTATGTGTTTACATTTGGTTTTTTTTTTTCTTGCAGCACCCCCCCCCCCCCCCCCCCCCTCCTCACCTGCCCAAGTTGGTTGGTACCCAGGCCATAAATTAGGACCCCTCTCTTTCCAGAATCTGACCCTAAAGTTTGTTACCCCACAATCTTCCAGCACCTATTCATTTCATGAGTATTTGATGCAACTTTCTTTAACATTGAGGGTTTTAAAACCATAGAGGATGGGCCATGTTTTTACGTCTCCTACAGGGGAAGAACACTGTTCATTGCAGGGAACATGTAGAGCTTTTATGGTGGAGCTGATGGTCATTAAGAGCGCTATATTTTATTAAGCAGGCCTGCCTCAATGATGTTTTAATCTGTAACAACTCAATGAGCAGCCCATGACCCATTGAGAGATGTTACTCTTATCAAGCTTTGGTCTCTGCTATTCATGAATTTTTCAGAACTTAATCATATGTCTGCTCTGTTGCCATTCTGAGTGTTGCAAATAGTGTGTATCCCAAGCCAACAATTTGTCTAGAGACAAGATTACTCACCCCCAAGCACTTAGACACTCTCAGATGTGAATTTGTGGGTGCTACTAGTGCCTCTGCCCACTTTCAGATGGAAAATCTGGTGAGCTACTGCCCCTCGAGAAAACTCATCACTATCAAGAAGACTACTATTGTCACATTCTTTTTTTCCATTTATTGTGAAAGGAACCCACCATTGTATTTTGTCTCCACACTGGTCACACTTACTGACCTGTAGTTCTATTTTATGTAATGAGCCACCCTCCTTGTGGTTGTGAAGCCTGTTTGGTGGAATGTCACAAGCTCCCGGCGCTCCATGCTAAACACTGTCTTCCAAATTCTTTGTGTCTCATGTTGGCAGACAACTTTGTGGATAATTCAAATAGTCCTGTTTTCTCCATGGCAGGTTTTTATTCTCAGATACAATGTTCTTAACTATGGTAACAGAGTGGGTAGGTTGGCTGGGGTGTCTCCTGCCATATTCTGAGTCAAGGGGGTCCTCAACTTTGTCTCATTTGCTTGCTGCCTCTGTCATCCCTCCTTTCCTCTGTTTTAATTGCTTTTAGGCAGCTTGTATCTCTATGTGCTGCACTCATTCTGTTTTAAGAGTAGCTTACTGTTGATTAGTGGGTGTTGTCCTCTTGTCCTCTTTAACACTTTGCCCATGATGGTTGGTGAGTGGGACAGCTGTAGGGTGGACCTGTCCCCTTCACATGCTGAGCCCCAGGGTACATCCATATGCAGCCTAAATATTCTCTCATATTGTTTTACTCTTGATGATCCAACCAATATCTGTTACATGTTAAGCCTTTTTCCATTTAGTTCTCTGGATCTCTTGACTATAAAGCATTCTTTATTCTGTAGTTGTCTTTGCCTGCCACCGGTGTGACCAAGCAGTTCTAGGCACTAGTGTCTGGAACCGCGTGACCGCTACAGTCGCAGGTTCGAATCCTGCCTCGGGCATGGATGTGTGTGCTGTCCTTAGGTTAGTTAGGTTTAAGTAGTTCTAAGTTCTAGGGGACTGATGACCTGAGAAGTTAAGGCCCATAGTGCTCAGAGCCATTTGAACCATTTTTTTGTCTTTGCGATTAGTCAGGCAGAGGTTGGGTATGGGCAGAGTTTCTCTCGTGTGGCTGAACCCTGTCTATCTGCTTTAACCTACATATGAATCAAACCTGTATACTTGTCTACGATGACTCTTTTTCTTACTCTTATTGCCCCTCCTCCCCCTCCTGTCCACTCTCCCCAACCTACTCCGCTCTGGCATCAGTAAACTGCCTTCAGTGCTGCACTTTTATAATTACTACACATTTTCCTCTCCTTGTCTGAGCATATTGCCTCTGGATGAAAAAGCCCTTGACCAGAGGTGGGATGACCTCAATGTTTAGTCCCTGAACATCTAGGTTTGATTCCCAATCCAGCATAAATTTTCTGCTCTTGCTGTTTCATTGCCACAATGCCCTGTGCAGCTGGAAGTTATTTCCTTGCTCTCTCTCTTTCCCATCCTATTTCCTTTCCTTTCATCCTAAAACATTCATTTTCAAGGTACCTTCAGTCTTCAAAAAATTAAGGTTGAGATGACTTTAACCCATAACTTAATATAATCAATGCCATGTCAAATTCTAAATTCATATTGGGTATTTTTCACAGGCAGAAAAGAAAGGAGCAACTGCTACGGAGTATGGACTAGTGTTTGGTGTCTTCGAGTTGGTGGTTTTCATTGTCAGTCCACTGTATGGAAAACATGTAAGTAAATTAACTCTGATCCCTAAGGCTTGACAAAAGCATCATTATTGATAATGCATTATAGTAGATATGTTTCTCTCACTCTCTCACTCTCTCACTCTCTCACTCTCTCACTCTCTCACTCTCTCACTCTCTCACTCTCTCACTCTCTCACTCTCTCACTCTCTCACTCTCTCACTCTCTCACTCTCTCACTCTCTCACTCTCTCACTCTCTCACTCTCTCACTCTCTCACTCTCTCACTCTCTCACTCTCTCACTCTCTCACTCTCTCACTCTCTCACTCTCTCACTCTCTCACTCTCTCACTCTCTCACTCTCTCACTCTCTCACTCTCTCACTCTCTCACTCTCTCACTCTCTCACTCTCTCACTCTCTCACTCTCTCACTCTCTCACTCTCTCACTCTCTCACTCTCTCACTCTCTCACTCTCTCACTCTCTCACTCTCTCACTCTCTCACTCTCTCACTCTCTCACTCTCTCACTCTCTCACTCTCTCACTCTCTCACTCTCTCACTCTCTCACTCTCTCACTCTCTCACTCTCTCACTCTCTCACTCTCTCACTCTCTCACTCTCTCACTCTCTCACTCTCTCACTCTCTCACTCTCTCACTCTCTCACTCTCTCACTCTCTCACTCTCTCACTCTCTCACTCTCTCACTCTCTCACTCTCTCACTCTCTCACTCTCTCACTCTCTCACTCTCTCACTCTCTCACTCTCTCACTCTCTCACTCTCTCACTCTCTCACTCTCTCACTCTCTCACTCTCTCACTCTCTCACTCTCTCACTCTCTCACTCTCTCACTCTCTCACTCTCTCACTCTCTCACTCTCTCACTCTCTCACTCTCTCACTCTCTCACTCTCTCACTCTCTCACTCTCTCACTCTCTCACTCTCTCACTCTCTCACTCTCTCACTCTCTCACTCTCTCACTCTCTCACTCTCTCACTCTCTCACTCTCTCACTCTCTCACTCTCTCACTCTCTCACTCTCTCACTCTCTCACTCTCTCACTCTCTCACTCTCTCACTCTCTCACTCTCTCACTCTCTCACTCTCTCACTCTCTCACTCTCTCACTCTCTCACTCTCTCACTCTCTCACTCTCTCACTCTCTCACTCTCTCACTCTCTCACTCTCTCACTCTCTCACTCTCTCACTCTCTCACTCTCTCACTCTCTCACTCTCTCACTCTCTCACTCTCTCACTCTCTCACTCTCTCACTCTCTCACTCTCTCACTCTCTCACTCTCTCACTCTCTCACTCTCTCACTCTCTCACTCTCTCACTCTCTCACTCTCTCACTCTCTCACTCTCTCACTCTCTCACTCTCTCACTCTCTCACTCTCTCACTCTCTCACTCTCTCACTCTCTCACTCTCTCACTCTCTCACTCTCTCACTCTCTCACTCTCTCACTCTCTCACTCTCTCACTCTCTCACTCTCTCACTCTCTCACTCTCTCACTCTCTCACTCTCTCACTCTCTCACTCTCTCACTCTCTCACTCTCTCACTCTCTCACTCTCTCACTCTCTCACTCTCTCACTCTCTCTCTCACTCACTCACTCACTCACTCACTCACTCACTCACTCACTCTCTCACTCTCTCACTCACTCACTCACTCACTCACACACACACACATCCTGTAGAGCAGCTACATTGTTCCAGTGTAGGAGGAGGTGGTGGAACAGAGAAATAAGAGACTGGGGAAAATGTTGTAGGCGCAGGATGAGTAAAATTGGGGTTCTGGGGTAGGCTGGAGGTGGGAGTAGGGCAGGAAACTAGTAGAAATATATGTTAGAAGGATTATGGGAACAAAGGGTATTTTGTAAGGACAACCAACTCCCTTATATATATTGCAGAAAAGTTGGTGTTTGAAGAGAAGAATCCAGATGACACAGGTTGCAAAGCAGGTGATGAAATAGATCATGGGTTCTGCCACTGTGTGATCAGCTCTACTCTTGGCCACAGTTTGGCAGTGGTAGACAGCTATTTGCTGGCCATGCCCACATAAAATGCTGTGTGCAAATTCCAACAGAACTAATATAGCATATGGATGCGTTCAGTGGTGGCCCTGCCTCTGATGTGATAGGATAGGCCTGTGGTAGGGTGTGCTGGATGAGTATATTGAGCAAATCTTCTAAATGGGTCTTCCACCTGGGTCTTAAACAGGTATATGACCCATGTGGGCAAGTGTCTGAGAGTGGATACACTGTAACAATTAACAAGAGTATTATGTAGAATTGGTAGGCATTGAATACACTGCCATTTTCATACTTACGGCACTTTCACTATAAGCCGTTAATCATAATAATAAACCTGATACAAACAAACACAAACGTGATGAAGCCATAGCCATAGCACATGAACACTGCTGGTGTTGTCCTCTTGGAAGTAGGTCCTATTTATGTCTTATTACTAAGCTAAGTTAAATGAAACTTTGCGATATTAAAGTGTATTAACAGCCATCAAAGTTTTTCTTAATCAAGCTTTAGCTACATAGCTTTTATTTCAAAAATCATGTACAGTCACAGCCTCTGCAGTGTTGTGCTCTGATTGTCGCGCTGTCAATGCACAGCATGAAAATGGCTGAGGCTGCTTTCAGTTATGTGGTGAAACATGTGCATGGAACACGGTTAAAAAGTGCCGGGAAATAGGCCATTCTTAACGTTTTTCATAAATTTATGGAGATAATCAACACTGAAGTTTTCACAGCATTGTATATAGTGTAGTATATGAAGAAACTGAGATTGAAGGTATAGAGCAGTAGATAGCATTATGAAATGTGAAGCAACTCTGGTAAGTCATACTTTTTTCCCCATTCAATTTGAAATAATTATAAGCAAAGTGGAAGAATAATTATAAAACTTATAATCATTTTTATGAATAATGCAGGTCTTCTTGTTTCTAATTACATTTGGACATGAAATTCCTGTTTCCATTCAAATACAAATTCTTAATTATCTAGGTTTTATGAAAGGCTGTTCTCAAGTTTTTTGAATGAAAAAAACATAATTTAATTTTTAAAGCAAAAATGAAAAACCAAATCATCTTTATTTGGACATGTCCATCATCTTATACCACAGAGGTAGATAAGTATCGTAGAAACATGAAAAACAATCATTTTCACAGCATTGAGCACATCATACAGATGCTGCATTTTACATTTCCTACTGTATCATTACAATATGAACCCAACAGAACTTACCTGGAGCCAAGCTGCGGGATTTGCCTGAGAAGTAACAAGACTGTTAAACTGCCAGATGTACTGGAACTAACATGCACAGCTTTTTCACACATCACTGCCGAACGCTGGTGGGATTTAGAACAGCTCGTCATATAAGAAGAGAGAATGCTGCGCCTGGTTGGCTTCATGGATTCTGTTCTTGATAGGCTTGTTATGAATGCGGCAGGTGGCTCCAGAACTGAAATGTATTTCTCTGCTTTGGATAAGGAAGGAGCTAAGAGATTACCAGACGGCTAACTAAGTTACAGCTTCAGTGGCTTCAATATTTAACTATATGCTGAAATCCTTCAATACTCTTTTACGTTACGCACAGCTTATGCAGAAAAATTACCCTGGGGTTAGGTCATTTTCATCATTCTTGTTTCTAATTACAATAGTACAAATATTGTGGGAGGGTTGTTGTATTATTTCGTTCTGCTTAAAAATTAAATGACATTCAAAACTGTATTGCTCCTCTGTTAGTATCTTTTTATGTGTGAACTTCAGCTGGCCACGTCACTGCAGGCTAGCTGTACCAGCTGATGGGCCAGCACTGTCCTAGTTAAATGAGCTGGTAAAGCTGTAGTCCTGTATTATCGCTAAGTCGATGTATGCGTAATGCACAGCACAAAACGTACCCTTATCGTACTTGACAGTACTTGAGACAGCTTGGCTACAGTCCCACATGAAATGAAAATCCAATGAGGTTCCAGCAAAGTGGAAGAATACATAGTGCAATGTTTACATCAGGTTTACTCTTATGGTGACTGGATTACAGGTAACTAAACTTCCATTAATTCATTTACGTTCACACCATTGTGATCCCATTTCATACTGGAAATATAGTGTGATTTTCTTAACAGCTAATAGCTGGATGATGGTTTAAAAAGCTGGAACTGGTTATGAAATAAAGGAAAAGTTTAAATAAGTCTTAGTGGAAAAATTTGACATTCATTTAATATTAAGATCCTTAAAGTAATTTGTACAAAATTCTTACAGCGCAAATCCCACAATATCTATAACTGACTTAGTGTACCACTTAAATCTAGTTTCTGCACCAATTTAATTTCCACATACTAGAATTCAAAGGGCAGGTGTGAGTAGAGCAAAGTATGTGTATAACAGCATTCCACAGACCAGCCAGAGAGATTGTTGCACAGTTTCTCTGAGAGCATCCCATGTAAGTCTTTTTCAGTATGAAAACAAGAACTTTCACTGATGTAGCCCTGTTTGGGTTCATTTAAATGCAATAATGTTCACAGGTTTTATAACTTCATGACATTCGTATCACTTGAATCCTAAGAGTAGTTAAATTCATTTCTCAATATGAGAATGCTATTTTTTTCCTCACTGAGGTTGTATTACGCACTTTCATAATTGAGATGTAAATAGTGTTCTATTGGACACAAATTAAGGTACCTAGATGTTTGCCAAACTAAAAACTTACACAATATATACTTATCACTAAGGCCCCCAAATGAATTTTACAGTTTTGTGATTGTCAATTTAATTCATTATATTTTGGCTCCTTTTCTTTCTTTGCAGCTCAACAGGATAGGACCAAAGTATATGTTCAATGGTGGAATTTTTACCACAGGCACATGTGCTATTTTATTTGGGTAAGTGTAGTAGCAATGTCAAATCAGAACCTCTCTTTCATTTTTTGGCACCCTCTGTCAATAAGCAATTTCAATATTTTCAAGAAACAGCAACATCAATTCAGAATGGAACTTAACTAACGAAGGCATTGTTCACCTTCATATTCAACATTCCATAAAGTTCCTTGTGAGATTACAGATTCTCTGTGCAAGAGGACTGCTATATTTTGGGGATTATGTCTTGAGAAAAACACAATTTCTTGTTTTTATTTGTTTACCTGTACATGTTTACACTATAACTAGTTAGTTTCCTCTGTTATTCTAGTTAATGGTAGATTTGGCTGTTCACACTGCTGCATAACTTTTGAAGTAAAGAAGCTTCAATAACTGTGCTGTTAAGTAGAATAATGAAACCCCCACTAATGAGAGTGTAACATCACTCAAACATGTATAGGCAAATAGGATAAAAAAATAAATTGTTTTGCTAAGGGCTGACTCCTGAAAACATATATACTGCTCAAGCAAAAACATTCACAAAATAATGAACTACTCTAAACAAAAGTAGATTATGAAGGGTAAATGATGAGTAGTGAGTGACGAGGAGGAGGAGGAGGAGGAGGAGGAGGAGGAGGAGGAGGAGGAGGAGTAGTAAATGATGAGGAGGAGGAGGAGTAGATGATGATGGGATTCAAGACTAGTATTAACATATGTTCATCTTCAAGGAAAACAAAAAATATTTCTGATCTCTAAAGGCATTAAAATAGTAACTTGTTTTATAAATAATTCTATACAAAGATGTTATCTAGAGCCCATAACTCTGATTTGTGGGTATTCTTGCACAAAAGACATTGAATGCTAGGTAAACTACCTTTCCTCAGTTTGTCAAAGAAGAGCACTGAAAACTTAGGACTCTGCTTCCCCCTTTATAGTTTCCTTATATTATTCATATTTGGATATTTTCAGATGTTCTAATGAAATGAGGTAATATTTTCATACTGTGTGTAAAGTTGTGTATGACACCAGAGTACTTGTTTTTAATGTTGCCGTTGTTCAACTAAAGTGGCCATTACTTATCTGCTTGAATTCTTAATGATTGTTTTTACAGCCTGCTGGACAAAGTCAACGGACACTATCCATTCATTGTGCTGTCGTTTCTGATTAGAATAGTTGAAGCACTTGGAAATGCTGCTTTTTTGACAGCAAGTTTTGCTATAATTGCCAAAGAATTTCCAAACAATGTTGCCACAACATTTGTGAGTACAAAATTTTTTACATAAGATGTGAAGTTCTATAAATTTATCTTATTATACTAGCTTCCAGGAAATAAAGTTTCAATTTTTATAGGCTTCACTGGAAACATTCTTTGGTCTCGGTCTCATTGTCGGACCAACTGTGGGAGGAGCTCTTTACCAGGTAAAATGTTACTCTTTCTAAACACTGAGGCTTTCTGGGATCATATTGAGAGCTTTTTTTAATCATAATGGTTATGAACATTGCATTTTATTCTCAGTTCTCTGCAATATTGTGCATCTAAAAATCTATAAAAATAGTGGTGCAAATTAGCTCAATTTCTCCTTGGCTTTCAGGTTTTCAGCTTATTCCATGAAACCATGGATTTCTTCCAGTGACTTCAGGGAACATTTCACCAAACTTCCTTGGCCCAACAAAGTTATACCTCCAGCAAACTGGGTCTGAGTTACCTGCACATTCTTCTAATGAGGGTTTTCCACTGAGGTCTTCCTCACCTACTATTTTCAGTGCCAGTACATTTCGTAGTTAATCCAAGTCACTTAGAACATTGAAACAATACACAAAAATTTTAAAGGCATGAGGATTCAAATTCTCACTGAGCCAACCAGATTTATTTCTCCATGGCTTTATATTAAATAATTTCAGGTGAATGTTGAGATGGTTCCTTAACAGAACATCACTAGTTCCATCATCCAACCTTAAACTGAGGAAATATTGTTTGTCTAATAATCAGTAAAATGTTAGAATTTTAATCTTTCCTTCATCTACTGAGTTGTTTTTAACATTCCTTCATAGCACTGCATTTCAGACATTTAAAGTTTCTTCTATAATAGCTTCTCTCTCAGCATTTGTTTCACATATGATTTTGTTTCATACATAAATATTAGCAACTATTTTTACAGTTTCATGCCAATATTTTACAGCACCAGAGCAATTATATAGTAGAAGTCTTCCCTTTCAATGCCCTGTTTCTGATGTCTCTCCCTTCAATCATTTTGTGTGTTCTTTCTCCATGGATTGCAGAATAATTAAACTTCCCTGCTATGGCTTCCCCAGTTTTGATGGTTATCAGGATGATGATCTGCTTCCTATTACTCTTCATTACAGTTACCTTTGCTTTATTAATCCTTTTCACAAAAGCAGTGCTAAAAAGGCTGCTTGTGTTCCTAAAAGTTCTCAAAATGCCTGCCCCACTCCCAGCTCTCCTGAGCTGTGTTTACTTCCCAATGCCCCTCCCTGTGTTCTTACTTCTGGATCTGGCTATCCATCTGCTTGTATTCCTTCCAGTTTTTGGTTCCCCTTGCCTTTTCCTTTTCATACTTCCTTCTGGACATTTTTGGTACATCTTAGGGTTTCATCTCCACTTCTAAATTCTATCTCCATAGTGTGAGCTATTTAGGGAAGATCTCCCTCCCTGGCATCTTCAGCAAGGTTGCTTTCTCCTTTCCCACCCCTCTTCCTTTGTCCACCATAGGCTCCCCTCTGGCCAACTAGGTCACCAGCACATGTAGCCAGCCAATGTGGTCGGGCTGTTATGTACCCATCTGGCTGAGTTCCTGACAACACAGGGATCACACTACTGATACCTGATCTGTTGCTTTCCCATGTATGCCTAGGTATGGATGCTTGCCATTCAGGAGCACTGGACCTCTCAACAACTGACAAGCCAGACAGCCCAGCTGTGGCTGGGTGGTAGCCACGGGGAGGGCCTGTGATCAGAGTGGGTGGTATTTGCTTTGTGTATGAAACATATCAAGTTCCAAAAGTCTGGCCATTCTTCTCTGCTGTATGGATCATTTAATGCTGCTTCTTATGACCCCGGGGTCTTCTGTTCCCTGGCTACCCCCTAGCAGGAGGTCCAGGCTTGCCAGCTTCCTACTACCTGATCTGCACTAGGGTGAAAGGGACATGTTCACCACCACTAAGCCATTATTTTTTTGTGGAAGATATTGAAGATAAGTTTGGTGAAGCAGTCTCTCAGAAAGCTGCAGTTAGGTTTGCTGTTCATCGAAACTTCTGCTGCTGCCCAGTCTGCAGCTCTTCATGCTTGTGACCCTGTTTGTGATGTGCTGGTGTCCATTATTCCTCACCAGTCTTGGATTAGGGTTCAGAGAGACACTTTTTGTAGGCACTTCATCTTTCAAACCGATGAACTCTGGACCAATCTGGAATGACAGGCTGTTCTTTTTGTTTGGCATGTTAAGAAAGGTTGTAAGAACAATTGCACTGATACTGAAGCCTTTACTCAGACATTTGAGGGAGAGGCCATTTTCAGTGCTAGTACTGAGGCATGTTTTCCCATTGTACAACTGACAAACTATCCCGTGAATTGTACACCCACTCCATGAGGGAGCCCCTGTGTTTTGCTGCCCATGTGTGTTAATTTTAACTCTCCATGCTTACCAGACTGCCCAGTTTATAAGAAGGAAAGGAAGATGCAGGAGTAGAAGTACCTCGATAGTTCATATCACACTGAGGATCACCTGAAATGGACTTCAACTGGTGTCGATGACCTCTAACTTTGCCTGTATTATGTCCTTCCCCCTCCTGCCTACTCCCCCTTTGGGTGCTGCTCTCCTTACCCAGTCAGAGAAGTCCTACCCTTCTTTGGTGCCTGATGATGGAGCTTCCTCCTGGAACCCCTGTCCCTGGCATCAGCCAGCTGGACACTTGCTATCACAACTTGGCCAGTGTGCCTCAAGCTCACCCAATCTTTTTCATGCCTGGTCCTGTATGCTTCTCCTAGCTAACCTGGTTGCCAAAGATTCCTCTCAAATGACCTTATTGATGGAGATATCGGTGTAGATGCCAGATCAACACAGGATGGTATGAAACAGTGCTCTCCTCCCTCTTACCAACCACTGCACCCAGCCTCAGTCACTGTATTACAAGAGTATGCCACCACTCCCAGCCACTCTGGATCTTTCAGAAGCCAGCACTCCCTCTGTGCCCTGCCCTCTGTGACCTATGGAGGAGGAGGAGGAGGAGGAGGAGGAGGAGGAGGAGGAGGAGCTGGGACTACTGATACCCCCAGAAATGCTGCCTCCCCCTTGCAACCTGAGTCTCGCATCTTATTTATAGATGTCACCCCATCATTGTTGATGGGTGATGACCTGGCAGTGTAATAGGGTCAAGCCCCCTTCACCACCCATCTGGATCCCTGTTCTGTGCTTATTCAATGGAACTGTAATGGATATGACCATCACCTCCTGGAGTTTAAATATCTTATTTCCTTTTACTCGGCAGCTTGTCATTTTCCAGGAATATCATTTTACTGATCACTTGCTGACCCTTTCTGGGGTCCATGATTCCTGTCAAAACAAGGTCAGCCCTTTGAGGCCTTCAGGTGGTGGTTGCATGTTGATCCATACCAACATTTTTAGTACATGGATGCTCCTTCATGCCACACTGAAAGAAGTTGATTTTGTTCCACTTAGCCTCTGCAGTCATGGTTTTCAATATCTCTCCCACTCCTGACAGGCCATTTACACCTGCTGCTCTGCCTTCCTTCAGCAACTCTCACTTTCCTTCCACCTACTCAGGGATTTTAATGCCCCTCACCCTTAATGGGGCAGTGCTTTTAGGTCTGGTTGGGGGCTCCTCACTGACAAGTTTCTTGTGAACCACGACCTTTGCCTTCCTGATGATGATACTCCTACTCATTTTAATGCTGCATACAGCACTTTCTCTGCCACTGCTCACTTCCCCTCTTCCTTCCTTCCAGTGACCACTTCATTTCTCATTCTCTTCCCACCTCCCAATGACCTGGTTACCCCACTGGGCTTTCCATCTTGCTGAGTGTCCTCTGTATATCTCCCAGGTCATATTTATGTCTCCATCAACAAGTTGTATTGATGAAGTCATTCGTGATCTATCCAGTAAGATAATTCATGCTGCCAGCATTGCAATTAACCACTCAATGGTCTCCATTAACTGTCAGGTAGTTCTGTGGTGGAGCATGGCCATTGCCACTGCCATACATAATCATTGTCATGCCTTGCAACATCACATCTAAATTGGCACTCATCCTCTTCTTTGAATGTCTTTGCACCAAAGCCCATTACCTAACAAACAGAGCAAGTGGGTGTGTTGGGGATGCTTTGCTTCTCCCTAGGGCCTTCTGTCCCTTCGTCATGGGTGTGAGGTACACCCTGCATCCTCTAAGGTTGTCAGCAGCAGGCTTCCATTCTGAGCCTGGCCCTTCCAGGTGGCCTTTTTACAGATCCATCAGTTTTTGTGGAACACCTTGTGACCTATTTTGCAATGGCAGTGTCATCAGCCCCCTATCCAGCAACCTTCCTCCTCAGGAAGCAGCAGGCTGAAGCTTTCCACTTACGATTTACCCCCTTGTCAGGCATATTCATACAATGATCCTTTTACTGAATGGGAACTACTTCTGCCTCTCATCTTCTTGCCATGATTCAGGCCCTGACCCCGAGTCCATCCACAACCAATTGCTTCAACACTCAATCTCAACAACATTATCATCTCCTTCAGGTGTTCAACCATATTTGCATACAAGGTGTTTTCCCCTCTCAGTAGAGAATATTGTGGTTCATGCTTTAGCCTGGTGAGGATCCCTCATACCTTGATAGCTACTGGCCAGTCAGTCTGACTATTGTCCCTTGCAAGTTACTAGACTGGATGGTCGCTTGTTGGCTCAGTTTGGCTCTCAAATCTCTGGAACTATTCCCCATTCTCTGCGACCCCTTTGTCAGCAGATCCCCTTTTTCCACTATCATTGGCAGAATCTTAGGAGACTATGGAGGAGACTCTCACCATGTGGCATTCCTCCCTCTGCCTCTCCTGCTGGGAACCTATCATCCTCTGCTGTCTGCATATTGGTCCTACTAAGTTGACCCATGGTTTCTTACTTGGCAAGGAGCCCCCACCTCCACCCCCTCTTTTTTTGTAGTTGTGGTGTTCCCCTCATGGTAATCCATATTTTGATGGACTGCTCCTATCCTTTATCCCTTCACACTAAATATGTCCTCCCATCATCCTTGTCTTGGGTATTAGTGGATGACCTTAAAGTGATTAAGTCTATCCTCGATTTTCTTTGCAAAAGTGGTTTGTCCTGTCAGGTGTAAGTCCTTGAATTTGAGTCCCTCAGTGTTGGCACTGATTATAAAGGCCTCAGCCTTGTCCACACCAGCCAGGTCTTTTGTGCAGTTTTGTTTCCCCTTTCTTGTATCTTCTTCCCCCAATGTTGTCACCATTGTGTTGTAATCATACTATGGTGTGAGGATTGGGACTGGTTGATGGTGGTGCTAGTGCCCCAACGTGTGTACCACTTCTGGAGCATCTGTGCTCTCCCAATCCCCACCCCACCTCTTCCTGTTCTTTCCTCTTCCTGCTGCCACAACACATTCCTTTTACCTCTTTCTTTGTCTGTTTTTTCCTCCCCTTGACTGGACTGCACTGTTTGTGTTGTTCTTCCATTTGTTTCTGTCACCTTAGATCATGGGACCAATAATATCGCTGTTTTGTGCCCTCTCCTAACCAACCAACCAACCTACCTACCTACCTTCTTGAACACATTCCTTGTGTTCATATTTGACCTTCATACTGCATCATGAAATGATCAATGAAATGTAAGTTATATGAATAAAAAACCTTTCTTGATCACCAGGGTGCAATCAAAGAATGTACCTGAAAGACAGTGTCAGGTGTGTTCTTGTGTGGCACCCTGGCAACCAAGTGCAAATTTAATTTCTAAATTGCTGTTATACACATTCAGTTTGTATCCAGGTTATCTTTAAATGGTGTTTATGAATAAGTTGTCATTTTGAAACTTAATTAATTTATTGAATGGCTCATCAGGTACTGGTAAGTGTATACTACAACCATGTTAAATGATAGACCATGAATGTACTAGCAGAAAATGATATCAAAAGCTCATGAACACTAAATTGTGGATACTAAAATTGTTATATATTTCAGCTTGGAGGTTATACAACTCCATTTGCTGTGTTGGGATCTGCTCTGTTCATGTCAGCGGTGATGACAGCATTTGTACTACCAGGACACTCAGATTCTCCTGTTGATGACAAACATGAAGGTAAAACCAGTTACAAACACTCTGTGCAAAAAGAAAATTGATTAAAGAAAACTCTGAAATTATATGGAATTCAGGAGATGAAATGCAAACAACTGCCTATAAACAGAAGCAGGAAAAAACTATGGTAGCTTTTGGAATAGTTACTTTCTTCTGGGAGGAAAGGAGGGTAGAATAGGGAGGTTAGAAAAGACAAATCACTGAAATGAAGTCCACTTTGAGAGGACAAAGGGATGCAAAGATTAATGGAAATTAGAGAGCAAGAGTTCAGTGACAATAATTAGGCAAGCACTGTACAGCTTCAGTTAAGAAGTGATAGGTCAGAGAAGACTTTTCATGAAGAAAGAGTTGTGTTTCTGATGATGGTTTATGCTTTATTGCTACATTTGACTGCCATGGGGAGGTAAATATCAATTTATTTACTTCCCAGTTATTTATTTAAGAAAAGTTTTCATGTTTTTTTGACCGTCTGTGAGACGGTGTGTAAAAGGCGAAAACATTGTCATTAAAAAGTTGTCAGTTGGAATCCTGCTCGAGAAAAGATAATTTAGCTTTATATATTATGGAGCATATTTATTTATGAAAGACAGTTGATTAGAAATAGTGATGCACAATGTGAAAGTCTTTAGTACTCCATTCGAAATACAGCCACTACAAGTAGTTTCCAGTGACAGTTGTTATTACTGAAAATAAAATGAATTCTACTGCCCCCCCCCCCCCCACACACACACACACACACACACACACACACACACACACACACACACACACACACACACCTGTTGGTATTACCTGTAAGACTACTGAAACTTCCATATCTTACAGGTGGCCTGTTCCAAGTCTTGAAGATACCAGGAGTTATGCTTGCAGCTTCAAGCATTGTTGTCACATCAATGAGCATTGGCTTCTTACAAGCTACATTGGAACCACATCTCAGAAATGTATGATTTTAATGCAACTACTCATTTAATTAGATGAGGACTGTGAGCTTTTAAATGTGCATTCTAGAAATCTAATAGTACTAAAAAAATTGTTAAAACATTTTTCATTTTTGCAGTTCAACCTCTCCCCTGTGATTCTGGGGCTCATGTTTGTCATCAATGGTGGTACGTATGCACTAACTGCTCCTTGCTGGGGTTGGATGTGTGATCGTTTCCTGATGCCTAAGATTGCCACCATCATTGGATGCGTTATGATAATGGTTGGCTTCAGCATGATTGGCCCTGCTCCTTTCATTCCATGTGACACGTAAGTAAAACAAGTGAAACACTACCACTGTAATGATACACTAAATATTAAACAGTTACACTTAAATGATATATATGTCACTGTTTTCTCAATTTCGTTTATTCCCTTAGTTCAGAAAAAATCACAAATGTGGTTGGGGAATACATGGTAAATAGCCTAGAATACATTTACTTTCTCCACTTAAATGTCACATAAAGTTATTGTTAAACAAATAATTATTACCACTAACAGAAATGCCATGTTACAGACTGTAGATGATTGCATAACTCTGACAGTGTAGAAAACCATGTATACAAAGTTATAGGATTTAGAGGAGTTAAAAAGGAACACTTCAAATGTGACAAATTTTATTAGTGCACCATTTCTCTGCTAGGAGTCCTTGAAAGGTTTAACTCTGAACTTCCTGCATGCTGATGTTCAGTTGTGTTTACTCCTTCACACTAAATACACTGACATTGAAATATTATGAAATTGATTTTCAACTTGGACTTCCCATTGTTTGACATTGAAATGTGATCAACATAATTTCATTTTACTGCGAGGAAAATACAGGAAATCATAGTACCTTTCTCCATGAAAAGCCAGGCAGTGACTATGGTTCCAGCATTGTGTGGCCCCACCACAAATTAACTGTTGATATCAGAAAACATTGTAGATTTCTTCCCAACTGTTGGGTTGGGAGGGGGCAGTACTGTGTGCATGATAATCTCCTGGCACTACTCTTGTGAATTTATTTTTATGGTTGGAGATGAAGCATTTAGTGTACAAGACACAGAAAATATGCCAGGTGAGTTGATTGCCGATTGTGCTAAAACTGCAACTATTATTCATGAGAAACATGGTTGTTTTCAGTGTGTTAAATGCTCATTAGCATACAGGTGTCAGTTGTGCATTGATCCACAGCAGCATAACAGTAGACCAATGTCACATTCTGTATATCATTTTACATTGGTGTATATCACATGCTATCCAGCAAAGAATATTATTTGCAATAAATTGCCTAAGAAAACAAATGTACTGGCTAGTGAAAATAAGATGTCTGAAGTAGTTGAACAGGTTTCTACAAACTGTTAAACTGTTGACTCTGCAAAATTTTCTTAGTATTTGTTTTTGAAGATTAAATAGGCCTACTTTGAAATTGCATTGACCAAGAAACTTTACCATAGAAAACAATTATTAGAAGTGCGCAAGTAACATTATAGTGTGTGGTGTAGCATGCTTTCTGTACCACTATTACATTACCCTTTTTCCTGTTCATCACGTTATTTGCAGGAAGAAAGATTTCTGGTAAGCCTCCATGTGATCCTGACCCTTTCTCTATCCTTACCGTCTTGGTGTGACACACATGGAGGAGGAAGCAATATATTGGTTAACTCTTGATGGAGCTCAGAGCTCTTCTGTGAGTCCATGTTTGGCACACATGGGGCCCCGAGCTGTAACAACCCTTTCTTCCTTGCTGGACTGAATTTCCTTCCCCATGCCCCTCCCTCCCTGTACCCACTATTTTCCCTCTCCCCCACCTACCCTTATCTTGGTGTCCTTGCTTACATGGGCCCAGCTATCCTCCCTGTTTTCGGTATCCCTATGGCTTTGTTTCTCTTGCTATTTCTCTTTCATCTTTTCTTTTTGGCATTTTTGTCCCCCTTGGGAGTTTGGCCTCCCCTTCTAAATTTCCTCTCTGTAGTGAGCCAGCTGGGAACACCACCTTACTTAGGACCTTGTGTGTGGCCTCACTGCCTCTGCCATCTTTTCCTCAATGCCATTATTCTTTAACACTATAGCCAGCACAGTAGCCAGTCCATGTGTTGACATTGTTGCTTACCCATTAGGTTCAGCCTCCTGACAACACAAGGATCATACTAATGATACCCTAGCTGGTGCCTCCCCTGTGTACCTACGAGTGGTTGCTTTTCATTCTGGAGCATCAAAACTCCCAGCAACAGTTGCCATACCAGATAGCCCTTGCTGTGGCTGGATGGTGCCCACAGGGAGAGCCTGTGAACAGAAGGGACAGGATAGTACAGGGTGGATATCATTCTTCTATGGCTGCTGCTTCAGTTAGCAGTGGGCCTTTCAATGCTGCTGTTTATGATTCTGCAGCTTTTCCATCCCTGGCTATACCCTGGGAGGAAGGCCAGACTAACTGGCTTGGGGTGAAACCCTTTCCCTGCTTCCTGGTCTGCACCAGGACTGACAG